>NW_005871048.1:29139891-29149199 GCF_000147115.1 Myotis lucifugus
GGCGGGGAGAGCAGTTAGGCAGTGAGGGGGATCAGGCCTGGAGGGGAGAGCAGTTAGGGAAATCAGGCCAGGAGGGGAGAGCAGTTAGGGCCATCAGGCTGGCAGAGGAGCAGTTAAGGGCATCAGGCAGGCAGGCAGGCAGGTAAGCAGTTAGGAGCCAGTGGTTCCAGATTGCGAGAGGGATCCTGGATTGGAGAGGGTGCAGGCTGGCCTGAGGGACCCCTGCCTCCCATTCACGAATTTTGTGCACCAGGCCTCTAGTAAGAAAATAAAGATATATTGCTGGCCAACTTTCATGCCAAGATTGTGAGTTTTAAAAGTTAAGTAATCAAGATAGATATGATAGAACCTTAAATATTATGTTATCAACAGAGGAAAAGTTAGATAAACAAACAAATCACTTAAATTTTGGGGTAATCTTTACTGTATTTCACTAATTCCCTCTCTAAAGATAAAAATAATGAATTAACTCAACAAATCACAATTGAACATAAAATTTTGTCTTTAGGATGAGTTATCTTTATGATTGTTGATATTCTAGCTTTAGCCCATTAATATTTAGATTTGGGTTTGAAAAGTATCTCTTTCCTTTTAACAACTTGTAAATTTTTGCCACCTCAACTGTAGACAATTTTCAAGAAATGGAAACCATTTTTGTTTACCGTCCCCTGGGTATCATCTTTTAAATAGAAGTTCAAATTATGGATCCTAGAACACTTGGATCAAAACAGAGCACATGTGGTATACTCAATTTTTGTCTTTGAAGGCTATGTTATTACCCATAATGGAAGTTAATGTAGTCAAGTTTTATCACTGAAAAGCATTATTTAACATAGCTACTAGTAAATAATGTCTAAGAAGACTAGATTAGAAATACTTCGGAGTTTCATAATTTTGATGGATGTTTTTGTGTTAGTCAACTGTATTTTTTTTAAGTTAAATTAACTCTCAATTATCCATATTCTTGTAGTGAAGATAATATAAAATAAGATAATATAGAATACAAGTTTGCAAAATATAGTTTCAGTATGATTTGGGAAACCCCATGTGGATTTCTGCTGTTTATCTGTCTATCTATCTATCTATCTATCTATCTATCTATCTATCTATTGTTCCAAAAAAATATATGCACACACTTTGAATAATCATAAAGGTAGTATTTATTCAAATACATTTCATTTTCAAAATTGAGCTATGAGCTCTTACAGTGTATATATAATTTTGGGGGATACCTGTATCTATCTATGTAGATTATCTATCATCTATTTAAATATATTTTATTGATTTTTTATAGAGAGGAAGGGAGAGGGATAGAGAGCTAGAAACAATGATGAGAGAGAAACAGCAATCAGCTGCCTCCTGCACACCCTCTACTGGGGATGTGCCCACAACCGAGGTACATGCCCTTGACCAGAATCGAACCTGGGACCCTTCAGTCTGCAGGCCGATGCTCTATTCACTGAGCCAAACCAGTCAGGGCTATCTATCATCTATTTATAAAATTTATTTAATATATGATTGTCAGGTAAAAAGCAATAACATGCCAAGATAAAAATTTGGCCATGTAGAAGCCACAAGATAAACTGGTCTGTACATGGGAAATTCATGGGAAAGTGATTTCTTGTGTGAGTTTGATATGCAACATATAGGGAGAATTTTGTCAGACCTTAGGCTGACATTTTATTAGAGTCCATGGACTCAGATGATCTATCTATACTAAAAAAAGCCTAGGTGGTCCTTGCGCCCTCTCGCGTGATGTCATCACAAGATGGCCGCCACAAGATGGCCACATGCACAGTGGAGGCAGGGCCCAGCGGCCGCTCCGTGCCTGGGGGTCCTGCGGCTCCGTGCGGCGCAGAGGAGGCAGGTTGTGGCAGAGGAGAGCAGTTGTGGGTGATCAGGCGGGCAGGGGATGGCAGTTGGGGGTGATCAGGCTGTCAGGGGAGCAGTTAGGCATCTATCAGGCCGGCAGGGGAACAGTTAGGGGGCGATCAGGCTGGCTGGCAGAAGCGATTAGGGGCAATCAGGCAGGCAGACAGGCGAGTGGTTAGGAGCCAGTGGTCCCAGACTGTGAGAGGGATGTCTGACTGCCGGAAGTTGGACATCCCCCAAGGAGTCCAAGATTGGAGAGGATGCAGGCCGGGCTGAGGGACACCATACCCCGTGCACGAATTTCATGCACTGGGCCTCTAGTATATATATATAAATGCCTAATGTGCAAAGTGTCCCCTTGGGAGTTCAACTTACTGGGAGTTTGATTGCTCGCTATGGCGTGTGCTGACCACCAGGGGGCAGTGTGGAATGAAGGAAGTTCCTGGCTGGTGGCAGGCAGCTGGCAGCTGGGGAAGGGAGGCCCAGGCAGGCAGCCTCTAGGGACCTTACCAGTGCATAAATTTCATGCACTGGACCTCTAGTAAGAGAAGAAACACTGTGCCTTCCAGAAATATTTATGTATAAGGAATATGGCAAATGAAGGCAGATGTAAGAGAATGAAGTTTTTAATACTTTATTTTTCTTTAATTTGTTTCAGTTTCTGAGAATGTCTGAATAAGTCTTGAAATTGCCTTTTCACAAAAGTCTATCTATATTGCCAATCATATATCTGCATATCTACCTCAGAAACTTTTATATAAATACAAATACAAATTAATTGATATTGTCAGGACATACTATATTTCACATAAATATATAGATGACTTTTGTACATAACTGAGGCATAATTTTATGAAAACTATACTTCAAATATCAGAAATTTGAAGAAAGAACATCTTCAAACTGGCACATGCTTTTGGAGCTTCTTGAAAAGAACACATGAATCATAATTATTTCTGCTAACTCAGGGTTGGAAAATATTTTGGCTCCTAACACATCAAAGTTTGTAAGAATCCCAGAAGTGTTTTGATTCCTCCCTGAAGAGTTTGTAGGGATATTTTATTTTGTTTCAGTTTGCACTCTATGTTCATTGCTATCCATAAGCCTTCTTTTTTTAAAAAAATTATCTTTATTGTTGAAAGTATTACATATGTCATACTTTCAAAATGCTTTTCTATTGATCTCCTAGCTTCTCTCTACCATAATTTGCATATTCTATACTACCTTAAGCTGGGAGTCTTCACTTAATAGAATTTTCTCTAAATATTGGTTTAACTAGAATCCAAGAAAACTCCTCAGGAACTATTCCATGATTATAATATAAGAAATTGTGTTGAGAGAATTGTTGAAGCAATGTTATTGTTTGCACTTTTATATCTAATGGGGATTTATAATATAATTTATTAAAACACATGCCATTTATTGGGTCACATTTACAAGTAGGGAGTGTTAGTATACCTCTAATACTATGACCCATCCATTTTCATATCCTATCTCTAGCACTTTTGACTTTCTTGTATTAAACTGATCAAATAGGGTCTACTTCCTAGAGACAGATCTAGCTCACTGATAGGCATTTTCCCTTTCTACTTTAGCCTTTCTGCCTCTATGACTGGGTAGGTAGACCATGTTTGGTCTTTTTTTAGGGCTCCCACGTTTTAGGTTTTTGGAAAGAAGAGCACAAATCTTTATTTAGACCTCATGTCAAAACTTTGCTCTTAATTAGAGAAGTTTTGTACGTAGGTGGTGGTTGGGGTAGTGAATGAAGAGAGAATAGGGAAACCTTTCCAAACTGGTAAAGTATTTATTCATCTTTTACTTAGCTATTGTTCCTCTCATGCATGGTTTGTTGGCCAGAAAAACTAAAGGAAAAGAGTACAAACCCTTCCCTGACCCCTGATGTATTAAACATATGTTGTTTCTTTTCTTTTTTTTTTTTGTCCATTTGTAACATCTATCTTGTCTACTTGGAGATTTCTGGGGACTCTTGTTTTATATCCTTGATACATGAGGTTTCTCTATAGTTGAGTTTTAGATATATAATGTGTTATTCTAATTATTTTAAGAGAATAAATGATACTTTAAAATGTAGAGACTTGAGCTTAATTTAAAAGTCTATAGAGGGAATGAGTGTTAAATAAAGTTAACTTTGTTTACCTACTCATGTAAAATTTGGAGTTAGAGAATGAGTTGCAGACTTTCCAAGAAAGCCTGAAACAAATAATTTTCATTGAAATTTCAGGAAAATAACTATTAATTCTTAGATTTAGAAATAGGAAAAATACCTGAGGTCAAAGCTAAAACCTAATTCAGATCACTTGTATTAAGCTTCATTTAAGAGGTTCATAGTTTTTTATTAGAGAAAAAAGCTTTATTTATTTTTTTTCCATTTCATTCTACAGAATACTTTCCTTGTTATGGAGATTTTGGTTTTTGGTCTAATTTGTATAGCTGGAGCCAATTGAATTGCCATTTTTGAGCCAAATTTGTGATTAACTGAATCGGACCATTATTACTGGAAAGAGCAAAGGATATTTAGCTGAAGCCTTTGAGGTGTTGAAGACACAATGTCTGCAGCCAAAAACAACAACTATTTTTATGTATAATGATATGACTGGACACTTATTAAAACTGTTTTGATCAGAGCCCAAAGAAACAAACACATATCAAATGCATGATATTTGAGCCCTTCATGCAAATAGCTCACACTTTGCATTGTTAATGTTTGTGAGAAAACATTACTCTGGGCTGGGGCAAGCAGGGCAGGATTTGAGCTGCTGAAACTATAGAGATCTACTTAGCTAAAAGACCCTTAGGAGAGACAGCAAGGTTCTGTTTTGAATTACTAAGCTATTACTTTTGAATTTTGTGTAGTCAGATATCCCAATGTTTTCATTTAGCATTTACGAAACCACTTATAGGATTTCCTTCTGGAACTAGCAGAACTCAGCTCTGGCAGGGACCTGATAAAGCTCTAGCCCTGGATAAGAGTAAGAAATGAAATCTCTTTGCAATCCTGTCTTCCAGGGAGAATAGATAAACAAATCCCATAAAAAATGTATGTCTATTGTATTACTCTCTTTAGGAGTTGGTTGTCCCCCCCACCCCCCCACCCCCGCAGTGCATTTTGAGGACCTAATACCAGCTACTAAAAAGTTATGCTGTACTAAAAATAGAAGACATTTGAAAAACTCAAGTAGTAGCTAGCATTAAAAATGCTAGATTAATTTGAAATTAATTTCTATCACATAAATATCTAAAGAACTCTTGAACAATTAGGTCATATTATTTCCATTAGACAATGCTTAAGGTGTAGGAAGGCAAACACTTGACTACGTGCAGTTATGTCTTTAAAATACTTTTGGCTTGAAATTGTTAGCCTACATGGCTGTTTCAATTAGCTGGTTGGAGAACTCAAGATGTCAAGACATCTCTTGTTGTAGCATTTCTTTTGTTTTAGCTTCACAGAATACAATGATTAATATTAGAAATATTTAGAGCTAATGTCTTATATAAGATATTTCTATTATACATTTATTTAGCTTTTTAAAAAATATATTTTTATTGATTTCAGAGATGAAGGGAGAGGGAGAGATAGAAACATCAATGATGAGAGAGAATCATTGATTGGCTGCCTCCTGCACATCCCACACCAGGGATTGAGCCTGCAACCTGGGCATGTGCAGGAATCAAACTGTGACCTCCTAGTTCAGTGATGGCGAACCTATGACACGCGTGTCAGAGGTGACACGCGAACTCATTTTTTTGGTTGATTTTTCTTTGTTAAATGGCATTTAAATATATAAAATAAATATCAAAAATATACATCTTTGTTTTACTATGGTTGCAAATATCAAAAAATTTCTATATGTGACACGGCACCAGAGTTAAGTTAGGGTTTTTCAAAATGCTGACACGCCGAGCTCAAAAGGTTCGCCATCACTGTCCTAGTTTGTAGGTCAGTACTCAACCACTGAGCCATGCTGCCTGAGCCATTTATTTAGCTTTTAATAAACATATAGAATTGCAGAATTTAAATTTGCAAAGAATATCAAAATTTACCTATTGAAGTAAATAAGACAGTATTTTAGTCATTTGGGAAAACTACCTTTTAAACAAATTTTTCCTAGAAATAAACTGTTTGAGTAGTTTCCAACCAACACATCAAGTTATACTAGTAGTAGGTTCCACACATGTAATAGCTTGTTGCAATTACAATTCCTTAGATTGTAAGCAGAAATTTGGGAGGGGACCCGGGAGTGTGTTTGGGAGAAATGGTCTTTTTCTTGATTTCAGTCTGTTGCATTTTTGGTAGTACCTATCCCAGGATAACCTGATAAAACTTTAGGGAAATTAGAAGTTTTCCTCTTTTTAAACTAAAAAAAAATTTTTTTTAAATTGGGAGGACCCCTGCTTTATGTTACCACTGGGCAATTTCACTTTCTCACAACTTTTACACTGTATGTACTTACACAAATCCATTCTAAATTCTTTACACTCCAACTGAGTCCTTTCTTATCCTCAGAAGAAACAGGGAAAAGCTGCTCCCGATTACTGATAGCACAGCTATCCCTGTACTTACTTGGTGACTCTTGACTCCTGGCTGATCTGTGACAGAAGCAATGTGCGAGTCCTCAGGGGCTGCTCTCAAGTCAGCTAGTGATAAGACAACTGGCTGTATCGCTAAAAGATTTTTCGACTCTAACACTCACACTCACTGTCTTAAGAATACAATAATGAACAACAAAGGATGATTTCAGGAGAGATTTTTTGTCCTCATCTGAGCTTTTATTACTTTATTTCAATTAGACACCCAAACTTCAAGTTTATAAAAGTTCGACCCACTTGCTTCCTGATATATAAAGGTGACTTCTAAGTAGTACTGCTGTAGAGGGAGAGGCAGTGCAGCATGATAAAGGGACATAAGGGACACCAGGAGGTCCTCCTATCAATACTGAGTCATCAGAAGTAGAAATTCCTTGGGAAGGAACAGAGATTAGTAAAAAGAGCTTTGGAGACAGACAGCCCTGTACTTGAATTTCTGCTCTTGCATTTAATAGCTGATGGGAAAGTGGGAGGGTAAAGGTTGGAGATAACAGAGCTGAAGTGCTGAAGACTGGGCTGGGGTACCATATGCCAGCCAGGGAGGCCTTGGGCACATATGTGTGTGTATTGGGGAAAGTTGAGGTGACATGAGAGAATCATAGAAAAGGTGAGGTGAGATAAAAAAATACTAAATACTTTTGTAATGATAATAAAATAAGTTAGAATAAAGGGTAGCTGAATCTGTCAAGGCTCTAATGCAGGGGTCCTCAAACTTTTTAAACAGGGGGCCAGTTCACTGTCCCTCAGACTGTTGGAGGGCCGGCCTATAGTTTTAAAAAAAACTATGAACAAATTCCTATGCACACTCCACATATCTTATTTTGAAGTAAAAAAACAAAATGGGAACAAATACAATATTTGTATTTGCATATGGCCCGAGGGCCGTAGTTTGAGGACCCCTGCTCTAATGCAATTACTAGATATTCTCTCTCTCTCTCTCTCTCTCTCTCTCTCTCTCTCTTTCTCTCCCTCCCTCCCTCCCTCCCTCCCTCACTCCCTCCCTCACTCCCTCCCTCCCTCCCTTCCTCTCTCCCTTCAGTGCATGCATACCAAGTAGTGTGTTAGCCATTGGGAAAGCAAACAAAAACAAGCCATAGACTTAGTGCCCAAAGTTTACACACCCCTTTGTATCTCTCAGGGTAGTTTTGCATAGATTCTCCCATTCTTTGCTCTCAGCAAGTTCTGACAGAGATATTTTGTCTTGCCAGGGTATGTAGGATCATAAGATGTTGTAAGGAGATGTCCTATATTTTGATCTGGTACCTTTTCATATGACTTTGTAAAAAATGTAGAACCATAAAGTCTAGAGAAATCATGACTACCTCAGCTGAGAATTATTAGGTACTGGAAGATATAAATTATGCAGCCTTATGAGTGTTGAAGAAGAAGGTGTCTCCCTCAATGCCTTTTCTGAAATGTCCTGTGCCCTGGAAAAGGAGTCTTGTTCCCTTGAGGAAGTGCCAGGAGATCTATGAGCCCATTTTCTGAATCACATGGACTTCATGTGTTCCCAGTTGGGTGTTTTACAGAGAACTTCCCTGAAAAATTGTGAGGCCCATTCTTCTCGGTGGTAAACTCAGAAATTTTTTATAGCACTTCTGTGTACTGATGATAATATACAAGCTACAGGGTGAATGAGCATTTACATTCTTAAAACAAGTTATGCAGACAGACACTTAGGAAGGCATATTTCCAGATGAAGGGGAAATGAAAAAACAAATTTTCGAAAAATGTCATCAGAGATACTATCCATTATCATTAAATATAGATACACAATATAGAATGCAATTAATGTTATTTTTGATTCCTGGCAGAGTTTGAGATGGTGGTTTGTCTGACTGGTATAGGACATCAGTGAGTGCCACTGGGCCTCATTAGGGAGGTAGAAGAAATACCCAAAACTGCCAACACAACAAAAAGAGCCCCTTGATGCAGACAGTTAATGCACTTTGTCATATTACGGTGGGAACTGTAGATCTCTGTGGTCATGAACAGCATAGAGGGAGAACAGGGCTCCCAGTTACGATGTTTAAGGACATAGTGGTTGTGAGTTATATGATGGTTCAGTAAGGAGTGATCTTTGGAAACTAGCCATTAAAACAGTTTCATCTTAGCATTAACAGGTTCAAACAATAAAGGTTGGGTAAAACCTTTATTTCAAATGCATCATGGACAATTTCAGAGCAAATCAAATTTAAGTTGGCAGTAATTTATTTAGTTTAGTTTATGAACTAAGAAAAATATATATCAATAGGCCATATAAATCCTCACTCTAACCCCCTTCTCTTCAATGACTTCTCATTGCTCTTAGGAAAAAACAAACAAACAAAAAAACCCAACTCTTGGTTATGGCCTCTTTACTAGGACTCAGCCCACCTGGTCTTGTTTCAACTCCTTGACATAACAAGCTTGAGAGGATCATCTTCTCCTTCCTCTTTAAATTCTAAGCGTTGCTTCATTCTTCAAATTTAACTTAAATGCTCCTCTTTGGGAAGACTTTTCCGATTAAGTCAGATCCCGCTTCACCTCCCCTGCCCCTTCTGTTATTCTTATTTTGGCCCCATATTTTCTTTCAATGCTTTTTACAGTTTTCCTTATTTTGTTAATGTTGGCCTGTCTTCCATCCACAGTATATCATTCATGAGAGAAGATTATGTTTGTTTTCCTCACTACTCTATTTCCAGTGTCTAGTAGAGTAGCTGGTAAGAGTACATTCTCAATATAAGTTTCATAAAGAAAAAAAAATAACAGTAATTTATATTTAAATTTTCAACATTCCAAGAATATAGACGGCCCAGGTTCTGAAATTTCTTGTATTGGATATATTCAGA
>NW_005871048.1:29149299-29415966 GCF_000147115.1 Myotis lucifugus
GGAGGAAGGCCCCAATGAGCGCCAATCGGCGCGTCGCGAGCACATCCGGCTCTTTGGCCTCTTGAGTGTGGCTCTTCCACAAAATACCGACTTCTGCACATGGGCCACTAAGTTTCAGTTGCACTGTACATGCACGCCCGCACGTGGTATGTTGTGGAAGAGCCACACTCAAGGGACCAAAGAGCCGCATGTGGCTCGCGAGCCGCAGTTTGCCAACCACTGGGCTAGACCAAAACTAATGAATTGTATACATAGCAGTTAGTATGATGCTGGTGTGCTTGTTGAAATGTCTAATAAGCTATTATCATGAAAACTGGGGAAGTTTTGTAAGTTGATTAAGAACAAACAATCCAATTAAAAAATGGGCAAAGGACTTGAATAGACACTTCTCCAAAGAGGACATAGAAGTGGCCAATAAACATATGAAAAGATACTCAATGGTCACTTATCATCACAGAAATACAAATTAAAATCCCAATGAGATATCACCTCATGCCTGTCAGAATGGCTGTCATCAATAAATCAACAAATAACAAAGGTTTATGAGGATATGGAGAAAAGGGAACCCTCTTGCACTGTTGATGGGAATGCAGACTGTTGTAGCCACTGTGGAAAGAAGTATGGAGTTACCTCAAAAAATTAAAAATGGAACTGCCTTATGTATGACCCAGTGATTTCACTTCTGGGAATACATATAACCCAAATCACTAATTTGAAAGAATATATACACCCCTATGTTCAATAGCCAAGATTTGGAAATAGCCCAAGTGCTCATCAGTGGATGAGTGGATAAAATCGCTGTGGTACATTTACACAATGGAATACTACTCAGCCATAAAAAAGAAGGAAATCTCACCTTTTGCATCAGCATGGATGAACCTGGAGAGCATTATGCTAAGTAAAATAATCCAGAGAAAGACAAATACCATATGATTTTACTTATACCTCTAATGAACAAAATAAACTAACAAACAAAATAGAACAGACTCATAGATACGGAGAACAGACTGACAGCTGTTAAGGTGAAGGGGGTTGGGGGGCTGCGTGAAAAAGATGAAGGGAGTACGCAATGAAAAACAAACAACAACACCCCATGGATGACAGTATGGTGACTTCCAGAGGTTAAGGGGGTTGTGAGGATGTGGAAGAGGGCAAAGGGGAGATAAATGGTGGCAGAAAGAGACAACTTTGGGTGGTGAGAACAAGACGCATTATGCAGATGATTTGTTAGAGTTGTACACTTTAAACCTGTATGGTTTTGTTAACCAATGTCACCCCAATGAATTCAATAAAAAAGAGTTTCTTCATCCATCTATACCATATATTAAGATCTTACATAACTATAGTATAAAGATCAAAGTCTGGGAATTAACATTGATCTATTACTACTAACCAATCTATAGCCTTTATTCAAATTTCTTCAAATTTCCTACTAATGTTCTTTATCTGGTTTAAGATCCAATCCTGAATTCTCAAACTGCATTTAGTTTTCATTTCTCCTTCGTCTCTTCTAAATGGGGCATTTTCTCTGTCTTAAATTTTGATTCATGTTCTTGAAATTTTGGAAGAGTACTAGCCAAGTCCTAGTATTTGTTTTATAGAATAAATCTGTCTCAACTTGAGATTGTCTTATGTTCTCTCATGTTCAAGTTTATATATTTTGTAAAAAATGAAATGGTAGAGAAGCACTTTTTTGTTCTTCTCAGTGCATCATGTCAGAAAATACTCTAACTTCTGACACCATAAAATTTTCCCAGGCTTGTATATTTCCTAGCCCAGCTCTAGTTACTTTTCTTGGAGAATGGTATTTAGAAACCAAAATCTGGGTGTTAGGCATTTTTATCACTACTGGGTAATCTTTCTTGTGGACACTCTTAATGGACAGAACTGGGAAAGATATATAGATATAAATATAGATATTTCTATATTTATTGTTATTTAAGACAACCACCACAACAAAGTTTATAGTGATACATTCACTTCTAATCCAAACCCACCAGATCTAGCCCTCTCCCATCCCTTATTTATAATCATTTCTCTGACAATGAGGTAGCTGGCTCTCATACCCACAACATATTTTTTGCTAATAATTAATTTGTAATTTATATTTAATTATTTCCTAGACTACACATAAGTACTTTTATAATTATTAATTTATACTGCTAAGAAAAACAAATTTATTAGAGTACAATATTTGTGTGCTACTCTAACAGGATATAGTAAAAATATTTTCCATGGATACTTAGGTTAGTTATTCCAACTCCAATAAATTTAATATATTATTTCATATCAAATAGAAAAATTGCATTTTTTAAGAAAGAAAAGCACACTATGACTGATGATAATTTATATGTAAAAACAGAGTAAATGCCTGAGAGGTTGAGGCTATAGTAATATCCAGTATTTCTTTTATTTATCATTAGATTTTTAATTTTTCACCTAATGTAGGATCTATATTAGATATTGTTTTGACAAAAGTTCTCTAGTCCTCAATGTCAAAAAAGAACATTTTCTTATTTTGATTAATGTAATATATGAAAGATGTCTTAAAGATTAATTTGGAGAACTATGGAAGAAAGCGATAAATCAATTTCTGTATTTATTTTAATGTGCTTTTTTCTGATTGTGGAAGTAATAAATGCTCATTGTATAAGATTGATAAAGAAAGACATTATAGAAGCTAGTAAAAATTATTATGTCATTAGAGATAACCACTATTAAAATTTCAATGCATGTCCTTCACTTTTATATGTGGGTATACAAATAGCTATATGTATAGTTTTTAATTCTGATTTTTTCCCTTTTTATTACATTATAAGCATTTTACTTTTCGCTAAATATTCTTAAGTACTATGGCTTTCAGTGGCTAAATATTATTCTATCAAATTCTGTGATTTATTTAGATATTTTCCTGTTCCTGGGTATTCAGGGAGGTCCTAATTTTGTGCTTTGCCCCTGTTATAAAACTTTATACATAGTTGATGGTGAATGAAGGGTTATTAAAATTAAAATTATAAATAAAAGTAAAAAGTTGGTTAGGAACCCTTCAGGAGAAGTTAAGCAACAAGACTTTTTGTGGCTAAATGGAAGAAAATGAGGAAATTAGAAAGAACAAATTCACACCAAATACACCATATGAAGTATGTTAAAGTTGTTCTGTGCTGAGAGGAGAAATGGTAGAATGTGTTGACCCTTACCACAAAGTTTCTGCAAAAGGAATTTTATTGGGTCCATCAATTAGTTTTTTTTTATTACTTTTTCTTATTTTATTATAGAACTTTGTTTTTTCTCTAAACTTAGATGTAACCCCTCCCCCAAACATAGACTCTATGGAACTTTTTTTTAAAATTTAAATTCTTTATTGTTTAAAGTATTACATATGTCTCTTTTCCCCCTTGACCTCTCTCCACCCGCCCCCACCCCCCAGTACATGCCCTTACTTCTCCCAACCCCCCATCTGTGTCCATTGGTTATGCTCATATGCATGCATACAAGTCCTTTGGTTGATCTCTTATCCCTTCACCCCCCATCTTCCTTCATAGGTTGATTTGCTGTGTAACAAAATACCTCAACATTTAGTAGTTTAAAACATCACACTTTAAAAAAATGATTTCTCACAATTCTGTACATTGATGGTGCAGTTCTCATCTGGGCTAACTTGGGCTTGGACTGCATGATCCGGGATGGCCTCGGTCACACAGCTGGTGCTTTTGAAGGGACAGCTGGAGTCTCTCTGCATACGGTCTCTCATCCCTCAGGGAAGCTATCTGGACTTATCTATGTGATATTAGAGGGTTCCAGGACTGTTTATGAGAGTCCCTTTAAATATCTCCCATAGCGCCTTTCAAAGAGTAAGCAAAAATAAATACTTAAATTGGTTGGTGGTGAGTCTATTCATGCAATTGTGCCATTCCAGTTGTTCCAAGGCTTTGGGATGTATAAGAATCACCTTTGGAGCCTCTTAGGAAAAGTTCTGATATGGGAGCTTTAAATCCAGAGGGTCTGATTCAGTAGGTTGCATTGGGAACTAAGAATATTATTCAAAGTAAGTACCTTTGAGATATTCTGATGCAGACAGGCCAGATTGTGAGAAAACTATTTCAGGTTATGGCTCTGTGTATTATAAAATACTAGGGGCCCAGTGCACATATTCGTGCACCTTGAAAGGACCTGTGGGCCGGGAGGCTGCAGTAGGCACAGGGGCAGGTCTCGGCCCATCCTCTGCAGCCCCGCCCGGCCCCTCCTGCTGCGGCCCCTGGGCCCCTGTCTGCTCGCAAGCCTGCTTCCGCTGCCGCTGCTCCCACTTGCTGATGGCACTGGCCCCACTCGCACCTGCTGATGGCGCCTAGCAACTGGGGCTGGCGCCAGCAGCGGGTGTGAGTGGGGCCAGTGCCGTCAGCAGGTGTGAGCGGCAGCTGCTGCCCTGATCACCCCTCAAGAGCAGGGGGAGGTGGAGAAGCCCTCAGAGTGATCAGAGTTGTCAGCTTCTGCTTGCACCTGCTGATGGTGCCAAGTGATTGGGACCGGCAGTAGGTGTGAGCGGCAGCTCTGGCACTGGCTGCAGGTGTGAACGGGGTCGGTGCTGGCAGTGGGTGCAAGCAGTGGCTCCAACGCCAGCAGCGGGTACAAGCAGGGCTGGCACCGGCCGCAGATGCGAGCACTGGAGCAAAGAATTTTCAGTAGCCACCAGAGGCTCACCCTGATGACAACAACCAGCGCCCCACCTTGGTCTGGTGCCCTGCTCACTTGCTCCATCATCCCGCCATGGCCAACGCCCACCATGTTCCACACACGCCCCCTGGTGGTCAGTGCATGTCATAGCGACCGGTTGTTCAGTTGTTCTGCCATTCGGTCTATTTGCATATTAGCCTTTTATTATATAGGATAAGGGAAATTTATAAAATACATGTGGATGATAGATACTAAGATTTAAAAATTAATATCCTGACTTGAAAAGAATATGCTGTGTTCATTGCAAGCTTTTATTAAAAAATAAGTTTCCTTCCCTTCTCTGTTATTGTGGCTGGCACTTCCATAACTGTAAGATAGGCTAGACTGGAAAATCCTGGATCTAGAGAGAGAGGAAGTGGTTCAGAGTAGAGTGAAAACCAAGAGTCAAAACTCAAGAGCAAGGCCAGAGCTCTGCTTCTTATTTTGGGGAAATGGATATGAATTATAAAACTAGGAAATATTTCAGAAATCAAAAGACAAGCAATAAGACTCATATGGATGAAGGAACTATTAACTAAGGACTAAACACAGTTCCAGATGTGGCATACAGAAACAAGAGGAAAAGAGTAGATGATGGTGGTTATCTAAGCATTAAAAATGCTAGATTAAGAAGTTTTACAGGTAAATGTCAGCTGTGTAGTTAGTGGGATATTAGGAATCAGGGTCAGAAAATCCAATAATTTGTGGAATGCGGTAAAGTTTGGAAAGAGTTATCCAGTTGTGGAACACCAAGGTCAGAGTAGAATTAGAAGAATGGTTCTCAGTTCTGATCCAGCAAATTACTGCTATAAAACTTTTTATAGCCTTCTCTCTTAGGACCAAAGTCTGACTTCCATGGTTAGAGAAGCAAGGGAAAGAATATCATTAAGAAAGACATTCCCTTGGGATATTTGTCTAAGTTTTGTTTCAGGTGTATAACACAAATCACATAACATTATAAATCAGCCAAATATCATCTTTTCTTCTTTAATCACTTCTCCTTTCTCAACATGGAAATAGGAATAATCAATCATTTATTTCTATTGTGGTCAGCATTACTATTTATTTAGAAGTACGCCCATTTTTCTACATGTCTTGCTTAAACTACTGGACTCTTTATTCCTTGAGGCCAGGAGATTTATTTATCTTCCCCATTTTATGACATGGGTACCTTGAATAGAAAAGATATTTAACAAATGCCTTATGAATATGTGAAAGAAGAGATTAGTTAATTTAAATAAGGGAACTTTAAGCTTTTGAGACTAAGGTCTCAAAAGATTCAGTACTTAAAAGGAAGATTCTCAAAATGTATGAGACATCATTTGTTTATGTCTAATAACACACCTGTTCAAACCTTTTGCCCATTTTAAATGGAATTTTCTATGTTTTTTTTTCATTGATTTATATATCCTGGTACAAGTCCTTTGTCAGATATATGTATTGCCAATATACTCTCCTACCCTGTCTTTTTTATTTATTTATTTATTTTATCTCCAGACATAAAGGAGTGCTGGAAGCAAATTCCAGCGGGTCATAATTATGCTAGAAGTTCATCAGAAGGCTGCTGGACCTTGGGGCTTCAGCAGGGCTGAAAATCTGCATATATTATTACCTGCTGCTGAACAGCTGTAGGCATTTCCTCTAACCTGATAATCTTTTCCTGTTTATCAAACTTTACCTGTTTGCATTCCTAAAGGGGCCATTGTGTTTTCCAGCAAATAAAAAGCCATGGGTCCGGACATTTGGAGAGCACACTTCACTAGAAAGTAGAGCCTCCCCTGGCTCCCTCATGCCTCCCAAATTTATATTTCTTGTCTAGTCTCTCAATTCATTTATACACAGCCCCTTCTCCAGGCTCCTGAACCCTTGCAGCGGAAAATACCCTAGCAAAGGAGTATATATTGTATGACTCTGCTTTATGAAGTTTAGAAAGTAGGCAAACTTACCTATTGTAATAGAAACCTGAATGGTGCTTACCTTTGGTGGGTGGAAGGAGTGCTAATGACTGGAAAGGTGCAATGAGAGGCTTCTGTGGTGTTAGGACTATTGTACATTCTGAGCTGGATGGAGGTGACATAGGCATACACTTTTCCAAAATTAATAAAGCTGTACACTTAAGTTTTGTGCACTTTATGTTGTATCTCATTAAAAACTAAAAGTAAAAATAGAAATGCACTAAAGAGCCTTTTAAAGCAACATCTGCTTTAGTCGTTGTCAAAGGAAGGAAACTCAACTCATTAAAATGAGGGGAAAAAGTATAATTCTGCCCTTTGTCAGTGTGATTCAGACCAGCCCATGCACACTTGGATATTTCACAAGAACTCTCTATGTAATACACTGGCATAAGTGTGGCCCGAAATTAACCACTCTTTTGGGATAATTTAGGTATATTAACCATTGTTATCTCTCAACCAGTCAAATTTACCACATGGGGATATCTAAATAGTCTGTTGAGGGGATCACATCAGCCAAAGGACTGTGCTTGCATTCTGGTTCATGTGGCCTCTTGAGGCAAATCATAAATCATGTGGTATAAGCAAATTTTCAGTCATTAAACTACTTCCAGTTAGCACTCTGCAGGGAAATATTTTTTTATTTTCCTCTTATTTAAAATTGGTTTTGAAACTCTCTAGTACTTATTACAGCCAACTTGTGGTCCCAAATGGAAATGTTCTTTAGCTTTTACTACAACAATCTATAGAACTCTTTGCCTAAATGGAAGATCTGGTTAGATTTCTTTTCTGGGTGACTGCCCTTTTATTTATTTGGAAGACAATGCATAAAAATGTAGTGATCATCTTTTTATTTTTTCTCGTGTGATCCCTATATATACCTTCATACAATATTAAACTGCTGTCTAAAATTTTTCATTCTAATTTCAACGAGTTGCAAAGGGTATCATTTCCAGTTTATTGTAAATGTTAACATTGTAAACTGAAACTAAAGCATCACTCTTTTAAAAGTATCTGATAGAATCTAAATACTACAGTAATATCACACCAACATCATCCATTTAAAAAAAATGAACTGTTGGAAATTTTCCTCCTTGAAATCATATTGCCATCCATTCTTCCCAAAGGATTTAACCCAGCGGTTCTCAACCTGTGGGTCGCAACCCCTTTGGGGGTCGAACGACCCTTTCACAGGGGTCGCCTAAGACCATCGGAAAACACATATATAATTACATATTGTTTTTGTGATTAATCACTATGCTTTAATTATGTTCAATTTGTAACAATGAAATTGGGGGTCACCACAACATGAGGAAATGTATTAAAGGGTCGCTGCATTAGGAAGGTTGAGAACCACTGATTTAACCAGATCCTTAAGGTATAAATCTTATGCTTAAAAATCTTTTATTGTATACCTTATCTTAATTTGTGGCAATGAAAATATTTATACTAAGTGAAATTAAAACCTCTATTTCCTCTGGCCATAAAGCCATTAAATTATTCTTCAGGATTGAATTATCATTATAATTATTACTAGAGGCCCAGTGCATGAAATTCGTGCATGGGTAGGGTCTCTAGGCCTGGCCGGCGATCAGGGCCAATCGGGGCCTTCCGGGTGCTGGCCAGAGCCTCCCTTCCCCGGCTGCTGGCCGGGGCCTTCTTTCATTCCGTGCTGCCCCCGCTGGTGGTCAGCGCACTTCATAGCGAGTGATTGGACTCCTGGTCTCCCGTCAAACTCCTGAGGGGACACTTTGTATATTAGGAATATATATATATATATATATATATAGATAGATAGATTAGTGCATAATTGATCAAAACAATATGTAAATGTATAAATCTTAAAAATTTATTAAAATTTAACCATTGTTTTTTGAAAGGTATCATGTATTCATGGTTATGTAATATTTATTATTAGAATGAGACATGCTTTATATTCATTTTATTCCTATTTTTGTTTGTTGTAGTAGAAAACATTGATAAATATTTTTACATAAATTAGTAAATAGAAAGTAAGTTATTTTTATAGAAATGTCACTATTTTCAGTTCTTTATCATTCATGTCAAAAATCATATCATGATATATTATTAAAATTATATTTCAGTTGCCAATTTCATCGTGGCCTCCTGCAATTACATCGTAAGCAAAAAATTAGAAATAATTTGACTTGCAAAAGGATGTATTACCCAGTTAGTAGTCATTTATTTTCCCAGCAACATGATGGCTTTCCCAAGGCTGTTCAAGTGATAGTCATTCCTGTTACTTTTTCACATAAATGCACCTTGTTTAACTCAGTATACTAAAAGGGTTGGTGAAATAAATACCATTTATTTCAATACATTTATGCAATACACATTTTTTGAAGAAAGCACTTCTTATAAAGTACTTTGTGTATACCTTCATCAAAACTTTTAACTGTAGACTTAATTCTTTCAGTTCTTGGAAAATGTTTGTCTTATAAGCTAATTAGAAAGTTCAGTTTCGTTGTCAAATAAATCAGCCAAGGCAGACTTACTTTGTCACAAAATGTCTGCATTGGTTTTCAACTTGAAAACATTGATATGTTTTCTCATGATAATTACATCACTTTTGATTTCCAGAAGTGATTCTGATGGATAAATCAGGAATTGACTCTTAACGTGAATTTGTCACTTGGACCTAGAAAGGTGGCTGTACCTTTAGCATTTAACATGTCGAAGCTCCAGGAATCTCCCTCAGGAGCATGCCAGTAGGCGGGGAGAGACAGCATGGAGCACTCCTGCTGCCCTAGTGTAGTATATCGAAGGTCAAATAATTCTCATGTGGGCCTAATTTTACTGTTTTTAAGTTTATTCTTAGCCCTTAATGGAAATAAGTATAATAAATATAAGGATGGGCACAAAGTCAAATCATGTATTTATTTTGCCTTGATTTAAGAAGTCTTCACCAATATCAGTTTTTCAAATGATTCTTTTGTTGGACACCAGGGACATTTATACTCCAGGGCAGTACACTGTGGTGAGAGTCTGGATGAATAAAGACAAGTATGCTTTTACTTTTCAAAGTGGGAGAAAAGTGATTATCAAAGGGCAGGTGGGAAAGGAAAATAGCTTTGATTCTTGGACTGGTTTCTCTATTGATAGACTAGATTTCCTGTTTGAAAATAACATACGTATCACATTATACATATGTATGACATACATGGAAACAAATTAGCTGAAATGATTTTGAGTGGTGGCCTCTTTTCGGTATTCAAATTTAGCAGATGAAAGACAAAGTTTTGTTATTTTATTATTCTTTTAATGGACAAGGAGGCATGAATTTACTTACATTTCCTTTTTTTATCCCTCTTTTTAATTTTAAAAAATACTTTATATTTTTAGAGCAGTTTTAGGTTCACATCAGAATTGAGTGATTTTTCATATATCCCAGCCTCCATGCATGCATAGCCTCCCCCACTGACAACATCCCCCACCATTACATTATTGTTTACTTGGTGTTGTACATTCTATGGGTTCAGATAAAAGTGTAATGACATTTATTCATCATTATAATATCATGCAGAGTATTTTCACTTCACTAAAAATCTGTGCTTCTCCTATTCATGCCCCCCCCCCCCCCCCGCCCAACTATATACAATCACTTATCTTTTTACTGGGTCCATAGTTTTTCCCCTCCTTTCAGTTTGTATATGCTGGAAAACCATAGGATGCTATAATATTTCAACAGATTTGAAAGTTAAGAAAATGCTTTGAAGAGTTAAAATTAAAAATCCTGTCTTTTCTGAAGAGGTTACCTATTGTTTAGCCAGAGAATAAAGTAGGAGAATTAATGGAAAATAGAATTTGTTTGAAATATAAGAAAATAAAAAATGGCATTAGCTTTAGTACTTTGAATAATTTAGGTTATGAATAAAAGAAAAAAGAGCATTGAGGCAAAATTTGCCCTTTATGCATTTACATTTTTTTAAATTTATGAAACAAAGTCTTAATTCCAAGTAATTATCCCATGCCTGGTGGGGGAAGAAGGAGAAGAAAGTATCAGAAGTAGATAATAAAATATCTGTATAAAATCATGGCTTATTAATTAAAATGCACAGTACTGTTTTTTTAAAAATATATTTTTATTGATTTCAGAGAGGAAGGAAGAGGGAGAGAGAGAGACAGAAACATCAATGACGAAAGAGAATCATTGATCAGCTGCCTCCTGCATGCCTCCCACTGGGGATCGAGCCCGCAACCCAGGCATGTGCCCTTGACTGGAATCAAACCTGGGACCCTTTAGCCCACAGGCTGATGCTCTATCCACCGAACCAAACTGGCTAGGGCTACAGTACTGTTTTTAAAAAGCATGTTTTTAAAAGTAAAAGTTATATAAGACTATTTAAAAATTAGAAAAAGAAATAGATATCACATCCTAGCCGGCTTGGTTCAGTGGATAGAGCATCAGCCTGTGGACTGAAGGGTCCCAAGTTCAGGTTGTGGGCTCCATCCCCAGTAGGGGGTGTGCAGGAGGTAGCCGATCAATGATTCTCTCTCATCATTGATGTTTCTGTCTTTCTCTCCCTCTCCCTCCTCTCTAAAAGCAATAAAAATATATTTTTTAAAAAAGAAATAGATATCACTCATAACTACATTAGAAACAGTAATACTTTTTTCCAGTCATTTGTCCATGCATGTGTTTTTTCACATAGTTTAAATTATATTGGATATATATTAGTGTGCCTTGTCACAGCCTTTGCTTATCGTAATACTCTGTTAAATAAATAAAAATATTAGAAACCTAATTTTAAAGATTATATAGTATTTCACTATATGGGTGTATCACAATTTCTCATTTCCAATTTTCATTCTTATAACATACTACAGGCCCGGTGCACGAATTCATGCATGGGGGAAGGGGAAGGACCACAGGAGGTTGGCCAGCCAGGGGAGGGACCATAGGCCCCCCTGGGAAAGGGGTCGCGTTCGCCGCCACTGACACCTGGTTCCCCATTCCAGCTTGGATCCGAAGGCCCTGGTGGGGTGGGGAGAGGAGGTGATGGTCACTGGGCTGGGCGGGGAAGGAACAGACGCCAGACGTCGATGCCTCCATTGGCGCCCCACTACTGCGTGGTTCCCCGCCTCCCCCTGCCCCTCCTTCCCTCGCCACGGAACTGTGCCACACTGCCACCATGGTGGGCAGGTGGCCCCTGGGGAAGGGAGAAGCTGGGAGCAAGACAAACCCTTGTGTTGAGGGCTGACTTTCAATAGATTGCAGTGAGGGAGCTGCTCTGTTACATGCGAAACCCCGACCCAGAAGCAGGTCTCTACTAATGGTTTAGCACCAGGGGCTGATGGGGGGCAGCTGGCCATGGGGAGGGGCCACAGGAGGTTGGCTGTGGGAGCGCACTGACCACCAGGGGGAAGATCCTGCGTTGAGCATCTGCACCCTGGTGGTCAGTGCACATCATAGCGACTGGTCGGCTGGTCATTCCCGTCATTCGGTCATAACAGTGGTAACAGTGGCTTAGGCTTTTATAGATAGATAGATAGATAGATAGATAGATAGATAGATAGATAGATAGATAGATATTGTGATGAATATCTTTTTGTATAAATCATTTTCTACATTTTTGTTGTTGTTAGGATAGAATTTTAGAAATAGAGTTTTTAGACCAAAAGAACAGGAGTTTTTAAAAGCTTATATTGCTACATTGATTTACAGAAAGATTGCTCAAATTAATGGTACCACCATCAATATGAGCAAGTGATCATTTCTTTGTAGAGTGTTAGCTTTAAAAATTCTCTGCTAATTGTGTAGGTGAAAAGGGGCATCTCATATTAAAATTCACATTATTCCTAACTCATTCACTAGTAATCTCTCTGTTAATTAGTTAGGTTTAAAAAATATTGATGGCCCTAACCGATTTGGCTCAGTGGATAGAGCGTAGGCCTATGGACTGAAGGGTGCTGGGTTTGATTCTGGTCAAGGGCACATGCATGGGTTGCAGGCTTGATCCCCAGTAGGGGGCATGCAGGAGGCAGCCAATCAATAATTCTCTCGTCATTGATGTTTCTATTTCTCTCTCCCTCTCCCTTCTGCTCTGACATCAATAAAAATATATTAAAAAATAAAAATAAATAAAAATATTGATGGATGCTACCTACAAAAGCAGGGAGATTGAATAAGCAGAACAACCACTCAGATTTTCCATATAAATTTAGTATTTTTAAAATGTGATTCTCTGTTGAGGTATTATTAATTTCAATAAGGTTTAATGTTGAAATTTCTTCATAGTTTATTTCTTTTTAGTTTTAATTTGTCCTTCAATGGATGCCATAGTTTCTCTGTCTTTCCAATGCTATATTGTTTACACTGCAGTAGGCAGAATAATGCCCCCAAAGACGTCCATCCTTGGGATTGCTACTTAAATGCCATTGAATCATTAATGCTTTCTCTGACCATCCTACTTAACAGCAATTATCTTACTTGTCAGGATGTCCTAAACTTTCTAGCATGCTTTATTTTTCTGCTCTCTGTGTTTTACTTTTACTTATTTGTTTTACTATTCCCTGTGGCATATTATGCATTTTACCTATTCTCTTTCTCCCTCCATTAGGAGGTAAGTTCTAGGAGGGATTTCAGTTAATGTGATCACTGTTGTTTTTCCATGTGTAGAATAGTAGTACTTGGTGCTTAGTAGGTGCTCAGATACTATTTGTTGAATTAATGATTGAATGAATAGAATCTGATTCAATCTCAGGTTCTCCAAAGGATTTTCCTATAGAAGTTATCTGTGAAATTGGTTTTGAAAAATGACTCAAAGTCCTCTGAAGGGGAATGAAAGGATTTTACAAGCAGAGGAAAAGACTAGCAGCAAGATGAGGGGCCAGAATTCCACTGTCACAAGTATAATTATCTTCCAAAGTGATTAGACTCTAGATGGATTAAAGTTATTATGTCAAGGATATTGAGCTTCCCCTTCAAGAGGTAAATTGTCCTATGTGTGTCACTCAGAAAGGCAAATTCTTTCCATTACTAGTGGAAAGAAGATGAACATTGAATATGGATATACACCTGCCCATCCAAGACAGTGGAGGTGTATGATATTTTATAGGATGAATGAAAGCTCTGACTGTGGCCATGCAGGCTTCTAGTATTATGGTTTTGGTATGTAAGAACTTTAGAGGGATGGAGACTCTAACTTGGAAAAAGCTTTCCTATTTGGACAAAATAATTTTTTCTGCTTCTGGCTCAGTGCTTCTGTATTCAAATTTCAAAGGGAATTTTGGTGACAGCTGTGCTTCAGGGTGACTTTCCTTAAAAATTTCATACCCATTCAAATCCAGGGAATGGTAGACTATGTCAATACCTCATGCAGAGGATGAGGGAGAGGGAATCTTTGAAAAGCAGTCACTCAAGGCTGGGAGTGATCAGTGCAGTGTTAGATGGCATATAGAACTCCAGAAACCTAGTATGGTGTAATCATTGCCATAAAGATACTTATAATTTAAGGAGAGGAGTAAAAGCAACAATAAAGTTACAATTATCCAAGCCAGCCTTTATTTAGGATATATCATATCCAGGCAAAATGATAAGTAATTTCATAGAGTAATTACTTCATATTTATCACAACTTTATGGGACAATTACTATTGTACTTATTTTACAGATGAAGAGTGGGGCTTGGAGAGACTAACTTGCTGAAAGTCACAAAATTAGAAAGTAGTAAAGCCAATACTTGAACTCAGATCTGATGACCTCCAAGCTTCAAGCTTATACACCATTTTTACCTGAAAACACAAAATTACATATTTAAAAGAAATCTATAGTTTCATATGGGGATACATTAACAAAAGCAATAACACAAGGAATCTATATATACAAAAGCCTAAGCGACCAGAACGACCAGAACGACTGGTTGCTATGATGCGTACTGACCACCAGGGAGCAGACGCTCAATGCAGGAGCTTCCCCGTGGTGGTCAGTGCACTCCCACAGCCAACCTCCCCCAGCTGGCCAACCTCCCTCCCCCAGTCTTCCCCCCCTGGCTGGCCAACCTCCTGTGGTCCCCGGCCAGCAGGCCCCAATCACCCTATTGGGGCCGGCCTGTGGGCTGGGACAGGGAACCAGGGGTGGGTGGCAGCAGACGCAACCCCTTTCCCAGGGGGGCCGAGGCCAGCTCCCTCCTTGGAGCCAGTAGCCAACTGCCTGTGTCCCGTCTCTTCCCCCAGCCAGCAGGCCCCGATTGGCCTACTGCCTGCCTACCGTGGTGGCGGTGGCAGTGGCAGTGTGGCGGTAAGGGAAGGAAGGGGGGGGAAGGCAGGGAACCGCGTAGTGGTGGGGCGCCAACGATGGTGGTGTCAGCGTCCGGCATCTGTTTCTTCCACACCTGGCCCGGTGACTATCGCCATCTCTCTGGCCCAGCCCTGATCTGCCTGGCCCCAATAGGCCCTGATCGCCGGCCAGGCCTAGGGACCTCACCCATGCATGAATTTCGTGCATTGGGCCTCTAGTACAATTATAAAATCATATAAACAACTATATGTTTATATGTATATGTGTATACATGTATCTATATCATAAAAGATCTGTGGTCGTGATGCCATCACGGCGTCAGGACCAACTACTGGACTCACCAGGAGGTGCATTGATGGGTCCCATGGCAGCCGTGATGGGCGGGACTTCTGGGCCGTGGTGGGACCACGGTGGGCAGGGCGGACATGGCCCTGATGGCAGGGGACCCTACACACACATGATTTAATCGTGCACTGGGCCTCTAGTATAAATATATTTATGTACATATGTCTACTCAGTTGCTTGTATTATTGGAACAATTAAAAACAAGTAAGTTAGTCTTTGTTCTTGTGCACTTGGCTAAATTTAAATACCAAAATGCAGAAATTATTAACATTCCTCTGTATTTAATTATATTTGAGAGGGTTGGTGGAAAGTTGTAATGGTTTTATCAAACTTATTTTTTCCCGAGAAGTCAGAAAAATCAGAACCTTTCCCCCCCAAAGTATATTTACTTTTCTTTGTTATTTTTATATTTTTAAGTAATATGTGTTATTAAAGAATCTAATGTGTACAATACTCTGGGTTCTTAAATAAGCCACTTTGTAAAAATCTGGCATTTAGTTAGGTGCATTAACTTTCAGTCCTCTGTTCAATGCTGTGCTGGAGTCATTCATTGGTCTGTTATACATCCTGGAGTACTTTGCTGGCAAAGTGAAGAATGTCATCTGTTAAAGCTCCAGAGAATATGCTGGCTTCTGTAGAAGCATAATGAGTTATTAAAAAACAACAACATACTCTGGAGATTCTGCTTAAGTTTTTGCAAGTAATCCTCAGTGCCTCTGTAAAAATCTCCATGTTTTGAAATTTCTAAATACTCAGTAAAATCTCATTAATTTAATATTGGCATTTTAAAACCAGTTCTAATTTGAATTAGAATTTAGTCACCTAAATTACATTATCCATACAAATATAAAAGTTGGAAATTAGGCCCTAGTGCAATTTGCCTCTAGAAACAGTTAATATCATGCAATTGTTTTAGAACTTTGAAAATGGAGTTTACTCACAATTTGTAAAATGCCTAGCATAAAGCAGAAAGGAAGAGGATTAAAGCTCTGCTTACATTTTATTTCTTACTTCTGAGTCTTTTTTTCTAATCCCTTGTCAAGTGCTAATTTGTGTGAATAACAAGTGATTTGCCTGAAGGAGCGATTTCTTTATGTGCTCACTTAAAATCAAATAATGTTGAATTTATATATCTTTAATTCAAAGGTGTAGGTGTTTTTCTCTTTGGTCTCTGTTATCCTAAATTATTAAATTTTACTTTCCTAAGATTGAAAGAACAGAAATGTACATGGGTGGAAAACAAACTGCAGTTTTATGTCATAAAATCAAACCATATATATATTAAAAAACAAAACAAAAAACCTGGGATCTTCTATTCCTCTTGCTTTCTCTTGATAGCACCTGAATGAGCCAATGAATCCAGACTCAAGGAACCTCAGTCTTTGAATCTTATTATGTCTTTCCTTTCTAATTCCATCGAATGAGTTGTCAAACCTTTTCTTTTGCAACACGTTCACTGTTTTTTTTTTTTAATTTATTTTTACATAAAACTAAGTTCAGTCCCTTACTATCTAATATCTGGAAACTGAGGTAAAGAGAGAGTAAATATATTGCTTATGGTCATACAATCAAAGTAATGGAACCAAATTAGAACTGAGAAGTCAAACTCAATCAGTCTGATTCCAGGCAACCCCTTCCCCACCACTTTAACCACTAAGCATATTGTCCCTTTATAGCTAATATAAATACTTAACCTCTTGTATTAGTTTTCTTTAGCTGCAATAAAATACCACAGACTTAAACAACAAAAATACATTTTCATTCAGTTCCGGAGGTTAGGAGTTAAAGGAGTCAGCAAGTTTGGTTTCTCCTGAGGCCTCTTTCTTTGACTTGCAGATGGCCACCTTCCTGCTATATGTTTACATGGTCTTTCCTCTGCTGGTGCATCCTGGGTGTATTCTATATATTCAAATTGCCTCTTCTTGTGAGGACAATAGTCAGATTGGATTAGGTTCCACCCTAAGGACCTTATTATAACTTAAAGGTCCTATCTCTAAATACAGAACAGTCATATTTTGAGTACTGGAAGTTAGGGTTTCAACATTGGAAATTTGGAAGGACATAATTTAGCCCATAGCACCTCTGTAATCTGTGACTCCAGAAATCCATTCCTGGAATGTGTTGCATTAACAAAATACTTCAGTAAAAACGTCATTCTTAAAAAAAAAAAATTGATTTGAGAGAAAGAGAGAGAGAGAGAGAGAGAGGGAGAGAGAGAGAGAGAGAGAGAGAGAATCACGAGAGAAACATTGATCAGTTGCCTCCTGTACATGCCCCGACCAGGAATCAAACCTGCAACCTAGGTTATGTGCCCTGACCGGGAATTGAACCCACCACCTTCCGGTGCTCAATGATGCTCCAACCAACTGAGCCAGGGCAAAAAAATTAATTCTGTATTCATACTTTTCTCAATTAATGTGCATCTGATGATTTTGTCAACACTAACACTTACCTCCTGTCCTTTCCTATCTTTAAACATTCCCAATTCTAGGGAATCTCTCACATTTTTATGCCATCATAGCACCTTTCCATCGTCCACTAGTTCCTGCTATTTTACTCCCTAGGTGCCATCTTTTCTCAAAGAGTGGAGGCCCTGGGAGAGAAGTCCTTTGTTTGATTTCATGGTTCTCTTAGGAGAATTTGCATATACCAACTTAGTTATCTTTTCCCATAGAGTTCCCCACCTGACTAGCAAAGAGAGAGGGGGAAGGGTGTGGACCTTTTCATGCTCATACCCCACCACATTAACTTTTATCAAACACTTCCTCTGAACCACTCGCTGTGAAAAAAGTGTTTTACAGCTATCATCTTCTTTTCATTTTCACCTTTGTTTTATGTTAGCTAATATTGTTATTCCTATTTACAGATGAGAAAACTGGTGTTCAAAGAGATTATGTTATTAACTAAATGTCACAGCACTATAAATGGAAGAGCTAGAATTCACACTTCAGAACTTGGGTTCCTAACCCTGGTGATATATGGTGCGCTGGCTTTGAGTTTTTAAAAATATAAAGTTATTTTCAACTTAATGCATTAGAAAGAAATTGGGAAAGGGTAATACATGTTCTCCCTCTAAGATCCCAAAACTTGTATAATTTCAAAAGTTATCCCATTTTTAGGTGACTAAAACGGGGAAGTCAATTATGGACCTCATAATGATGCGTCTAGATTTAGAGGTGTTTCAGGTACTAGGTTTTTCCGAGGTCACAATTTCATAACTTGCATAATTCTTCAGAATCTCTGGTGCTTGCTTGTTTCAGTGCACGTTAGAGACAGTGCTCCAGAGTCCCATTAGAGTGAGCCAATGGGTCTGAATCGTGGTCCACCTGCTTGGGAGCGTGACAAAAGTCTTAGTTTTGTATTCAGGTAAAACTGATACTTTGCTAAGCATTTGTTGTTGTGTTGTTAGCCAGTATGTACGTTGAGGTATGTTCTTGACTGAGTCTTCTTCCCGTCAGTTCTAAGAATGTGTTTGTAGAATAGTAGATGTCCCAAATATGTTTGAGATATTCCTGTTTCAGCCTCTGGGAGTGGTGGGAACATTCTGGGCTGGAGGGTCGAGTGAGTGATATGGCTTCCATCCTAGCTTTTATTACTGATATATACTTATCATTGTATATGACATAGCTGGGCAATTTCTCCCTTTTTATGATAGTGAAGAATATAGAAGCTCATTTAAAGGGGATTATTACAATTATATAAAGGTAACACTTTGACTCTCATGATGGCCAGATATTAAAGAATATGGAGATTATAAAAATAAATGTATTTAAATTACAAAATAACTATATGGTTAAGCAGTTCATACCCATATATAAAAAGTCCTTCTCTGAGCCCCTGGGGCTGCATGCAGGTGCTAAACATAAATGGAACCCTGGTAGGATCTGAGAAAAAGAAGCCCATGTTCCAAGTGCAAGTAGGAAAGCCAAATATTGCACTTATTCTGGCTCTGGGAAAAGTACATACTGTTATATTCCGGCACATCAGAATTTTCCAGGGATGTGCCTGGTGTCTTGGAGTAAAGCCAATGTGATTTTTCTGCCATCTAAGTCTTGCTTCTTTATAGGTCTCTTTGCCATGTTCATTATGGAAATCATAGCTTCCTGTCCCCGAATTGTGAGACGTTTCTCTTTCTTTATACAAATGGAAAAACCCTCATCGTTTTCCAGAATCTTGCAGATATAATTGTATGTTTCTTTATAGATGCAGGCTTGACTTTATACAAATGTCTGAAAGATAGAGTTGATGAAGGAAAGTCAGTCATAATCACCCATACTATGCAATAATTATGATGCTTTTATTTATTAATGTTAATATTTAAATAACAACCCCTGCATGTTTATTTTTGGCAAAGAGAGGAAGATTTTACTTTTCTGTTGTTCTGCTTACTCTTGGACCCAGCCTTTAAAAAAAAAACTATGGTGTTTTGATAGTCAATTTCTAACACATTTCACTGGTTCTAAATCTTAGTTTGGCCTGAAAAATCCTTTTAGGATCTTTGGAGAAATATTGTAAGTTTTTAATCAGCTTAGAAAAATCAACAAACACAACATTAATAACTTAGTAAAAGTAGAAATTGATACCATTTAGAATCACTGAAGGCTAGCTACCTGTAATTTTAAAAACATCATCTAGTTAGAATAAATTATTAGTATTAGATTATTTCAATGAGAATTAGGGTTAGCTTTTAGTGTGATTGATTTATTTAATTGATTCTAAATGAAGTAATACATGAATTCATAACATTTAAGAATAAAATTAATAGAGCAAATGGGTTATATTGATTCTAAGACCAATGTATCAAATTGAAATAAAGTCAGTCAGAAAAATTCCAATATTGCCTAAATAGCATGATGAAATGATGGCTGTCAATTTTCAAGGGAGAGAAGAATGTTTTTAAGTCAATGATAGGGGAAAATTCTTTAATTCTAGCTATACTGAAGATTTTTGGTGGGGCTTGTAGATCTCGAAATTCCCAAATCTTAGTCTCTGTAAATTTATATTATCTTATTTGTAATTACTCCTGAATCATTTTCTGAAGACACAAACGGATTCCCATTTATTTTTGATGATAGACCATCCCTTATACCAGCATGTTTTGGAATCCAGCCACACTACAAAGTGTGGAATATGGCCATGTCAGCAGGCTTGGAGAGCATTCAGAGAAGCTTGCAAAGTGGCTGGGTGGTCTCCACATCCTGATTAGGAATCCCAGTGCAAATTAATGGGGACCTGCCTGAAATCAGACATTTATTTCTTTAGAAAACTGGCAGTAGGTTTTGTGTCGTGGGTCCCCAAGACCACCCTCAGGCTTGAGGATTGCAGGACTCACAGGACTCAGAAAAGCTGTTATAGTCACGGTTATGGTTTATTATAGCGAAAGGCTACAGATCAGAACCAGCAAGGTGAATGAAGCTCGTGGGGCAAAGTCGGGGGAAACCACTGGCAGCTTCTAGGTGTTCTCTCCCAGTGGAGATGCCTGGAGAGGTGCTTAATTCTCCTGAAATGATGTGTGACAAAATATGTGAAGCGTTGCCAACCAGGAAAGCTCACACAGGCCTTGATGACCAGGGATTTTTGTAGGGATATGTCATATAGGCAGCCTCACGACCGACCTCAGATACTCAGACTCCAGCATCCCACAACTCACAGTGACCCAGAGTGACTCAAAGCTTCATGAATACAAAAATATCCTTATCACGCAGAATATACTCAGGGCTCAGAGGTCATCTCCCAGGAGCCAGGCCAAGGGCCAGTCTGGAAGTCAGGACTTTCTTTGGAATGTGCAGGGCTTGAAAAGCCCAAGTCTGGTAAGTTATCCTTTTCCTAAACAAGTTTATAGCACATAATAATAGGTGAACAGGCGGTTTCCCTACAATTGTATTCAATTACTTTCTCAAAGTAATTAAGGAAGCCACCTGTCAGTAAGAATTCTACCTCTGGGAGAAACTATTGTTCTGAATCTTTAAGAGTGGAGAATTGCATAAATAATATAAAGTTTGAGAAGGAAACCCATGTGACTCAGTATTCTTTAATAAAGGAAAGAGCACATTTCCCCCTTAAATAAACTATTTGTATCTTTTCCCCTCATGGGAATTTGTTTTTCTTTGGAGGAGCCAGGAGAACAAGATATAGAACCCCAATAATTTCAAATAGAAGTGTAATATTTTTACAGGAAGCATTGATTTATTAATTCAACCCCAGAGGTGCAGGCAGGTTCATCATCCAGCTATAAATGTCTAAATGCATAATGGAATGCAAGGTCTAATTTCTAAAATGTATTTGGATGATGCATTACTCATTGATAAGCTGAAGTTATAAATGCAGCTGAAGTTAAGGAAAAGAGTTCAACCATTGTTTTTAAAGGTTGGTCATATAATGCATCATTAAAGCTTTTATATAAAAGGCAAAAAATATCTAATCTAGTATTATGCAGAAAGATGAAGGAACATTTGACAATTTTTATTGGTTTGTTTGCTTTCTTGGTTTTTAAAGCTCTAACAATCCCTTTGAATTTTGGAGCAAACACATTTCTAGTGGTGACAGAGGACAAAGTTAATATTAGAATCAGCATATCATGAGAAACATAGTCAGGATACCTTTTGATAACAGCTCATGCTGGCATTAATTAGCTCTAATGTAAAAATAATAGAAGCCATGCATACCTCTTAATTTTATGTGTACTTTGGCGGTTCTGTTCTCTCATGAAAATTATTTCTTCAGTTAAATCTCAATAATGATGGAGCATTCATTATAAATTAAGAGAAGTATTAATATATATGTTAATATATATTATATGTTAAAATATATTAATTTAATACATTATAAAAAATATAATATAACATGTAAGATATATTAATATATAATATAACATATATTAAAATGGCCAAATTACTTATATTGTTTCATAAAACAGTAGAACTTGAATAGACACAAAATAATAATCCTGTTTTTAATGAAATCATAGCTGGGAGAGAAAGTGTGATATGGATTTTGACAAAGAGCAGAGCAGTTACATGTCAGGATAGTCTAGATTCAGTTCTTCATTATAGGCTATAATAATGGGTGTGCGATTGCCACAATTGTCATATTTCTTCAAATACAACTTTATAAGAAAAGACCAAGACTTGAGCCCAAGAAGTCCTGAGCTCACAGCTTCACATTCAAGAGTAAGATTTTTTACATTTTAGTTTCAGGAAAGGAAATACAAATAGATATTAGAAGTGCCCTGTGGAGCATTTCTTAAGGAGTTAATTTTCAATAGGCCAATTTAGTAGCTACCCCCATGGTTCTTATTAATTTTCCTTCTTTTAGCAGTTGTTTTTCTTATCAAACTTGACAATCATAGAAAGATGAATGATGACAACTTGATTGGCAGTTTGACATTGCTCAATAAAATCATTCATTTTTGGAATGAATTCAATGTCCAGTAGCTTAGAGGGCTCCAGCTTGAATATGTCAAAAATTTACTATTATTTTCAATAAATGCTTCTATTCATTTCATTAACAATCTCTAGAGCAGTGGTTCTCAACCTTGGCTGCACATTAGAATCACCTGGGAATCTTTTTAAAATCCTGATTTCTGGGCCTCACCCTCCGGAAATTCTGTTTCTTTGTTATGGAGTGGGGCCACAACATTAGTAACAAAGAAACAGAATTTCCGGAGGATGAGGCCCAGAAATCAGGATTTTAAAAAGATTCCCGGAGAAACCAAGATGGCGGCATAGGTAAACACCGGAGTTTGCTGCCTCGAACAACCACTTCAAAAATACAACTAAAAGACAGAACGGACATCATCCAGAACTACAGGAAAACTGGCTGAGTGGAAGTTATACAACTAGGAGGAAATAGAAAAACATACCGAGGCTCAGAGGAGGCGCAGTGCTGAAGTAAAATACTAAGGTTCGGAGTGCATGCGGAGCGGGCTGGCTGCTGAGGGCGCGGTTGTCGTTTTCAATCGGGAGGGAGTCTCAGGCTCTGAGCTCCAGTTCCGGGCGAGTCTCTAGGGACCCAGACTCATACGGGAGAAGCGGGACTATCTGGCATCGCTCAGAACCCTAGGGCAGCTTTCTCTCCGTGGGGCTTGCAGCGATTACTGGGACACTGAGAAGCAGAGCCTCTGAGGGCAAGACTGAGAGCAGCCATAATTGCTAACCCCGCCCTGTTGATCCTGTGGGACCCGCCCTGCCCAAGCCCTGCAGGGAGACTTTTGCTGGATAGCTTCAGGCAAAGACTAGATTAGCACCTCCCTAGAGATCCAGGAGCCAGGAAGCCCAGAGGTCAGAGTGGGACCATCCAGTTTGCAGCTCCGTGGAACCATAAAAGACACACTCAGGGGGCAGACTCAGTGAGCACCAAAGCCCCATCAAAGCAAGTCTAGCCCCAGAGGGGTGTCTCCAGCACAGAAGTTCTCCCACTGCAGACACAGCTGATTCTCACAGCCAATTGGCCTGGAGGTCAATTCCTCACAGTGATAACTACAACAATCAAGGCTTAACTACAACAAGACTGTGCACAAAGCCCACAAGGGGGTGCACCAAGAGTGTCTACCTCAGGTAATTGGGACACTTAGTACAGAAAGGCACTCTATCGACACAGCGAAGCATAAAAAATGCCGAGACAAAGAAACAATACACAAACGATAGAATTGGAGGAAAGCAAACTGTTGGATATAGAGTTCAAAATCACATTTTTAAGGTCTTTAAAGAACTGTCTAGAAGCCGCCGATAAATTTAATAAGGCCCTCGAAAAGACTGGTGAGACTGTCGATAAATGTAGTGAGATCTTCAAGAAGACTGGTGAGACCACTGATAAATGTAGTGAGATCCTCAAGAAATCTAATGAGACCCTCGATGTTGTGATAAAGGACCAACTAGAAATTAAGCATACACTGACTGAAATAAAGAACATTATACAGACTCCCAACAGCAGACCAGAGGATCGCAAGAATCAAGTCAAAGATTTGAAATACAAAGAAGCAAAAAACACCCAACTGGAAAAGCAAAATGAAAAAAGAATCCAAAAATACGAAGATAGTGTAAGGAGCTCTGGGACAGCTTCAAGCGTACCAACATCCGAATTATAGGGGTGCCAGAAGATGAGAGAGAGCAAGATATTGAAAACCTATTTGAAGAAATAATGACAGAAAACTTCCCCTACCTGGTGAAAGGAATAGACTTCCAAGTCCAGGAAGCGCAGAGAACCCCAAACAAAAGGAACCCAAAGAGGACCACACCAAGACACATCATAATTAAAATGCCAAGAGCAAAAGACAAAGAGAGAATCCTAAAAGCAGCAAGAGAAAGAAAATCAGTTACCTACAAGGGAGTACCCATACAACTGTCAGCTGATTTCTCAACAGAAACTTTGCAGGCCAGAAGGGAGTGGCAAGAAATATTCAAAGTGATGAATACCAAGAACCTACAACCAAGACTACTTTATCCAGCAAAGCTATCATTCAGAAGTGAAGGCCAGATAAAGAGCTTCACAGATAAGAAAAAGCTAAAGGAGTTCATCACCACCAAACCAGTATTATATGAAATGCTGAAAGGTATCCTTTAAGAAGAGGAAGAAGAGGAAAAAGGTAAAGATACAAATTATGAACAACAAATACACATCTATCAACAAGTGAATCTAAAAATCAAGTGAATAAATAATCTGATGAACAGGATGAACTGGTGATTGTAATAGAATCAGGGACATAGAATGGGAATGGACTGACTATTCTTGGGGCGGCGGAAAGGGGTGTGGGGGTGAGTGAAGAGATTAGACAATAATTGTGCACCTATGGATGAGGACAGTGGGTGGGGAGTGAGGGCGGAGGGTGGGGTGGGAACTGGGTGGAGGGGAGTTATGGTGGGAAAAAAGAGTAACTAATGTAATAATCTGAACAATAAAGATTTAATTAAAAAAAAAGATTCCCATGTGATTCTAATGTGCAGCCAAGGTTGAGAACCACTGCTCTAGAGAGCTAAAATTGGTGAGAAGAATTTGATGATGACTAATTGTTTCACTGTTTCTTAAATTTGGGTATTTTAAAAACCAGGGTCAATGAAAACCCTCTATTCTTAAGTAAGGCCTTCTGAAGTAGTTTTCACTGAAAGATATCCCTTTTTTTAATTAAAAAATTTTAATCTTGACACTATTGCAGATGTCCTTCATATTCCCCACCTCCATCCATCTCTGCCTCCCGTCCCTTGGCCTTCACCACACTATTGTCGGTGTCCATGGGGTAAGCATATATGTTCTTTAGCCAATCCCTTTACCTTTTTTATCCAGTCACTCCCATCACCCTCTCCTCTTGCACCCACCAGTCTGTTCAACGTATCCATGCTTCTGCTTCCATTTTCTTCATCAATTGATTTTGTTTATTAGATTTCACATAATTAGTGAGATCATATGGTATTTGTCTTTCTCTGACTGGCTTACTTATTTGTTTTCCAGATTTGCTCAGGTTACCTGGTGTGTTTATTGTACTTCCAAGTATAAAATAAGATTTAAAACTAGCCTTTAAGAATTTATCCTCTTTCAACTTCAGAAAGATTCAAAATCAAATAACCTTCAGGGGAATGTAGCTGAATTCCACTAAGCAATCACCTGCCAATATTTGAATTTTGAGAGGATGGTATTAAATATCTTGTTAATTTAACTATACTCATAATGCCAAGTTCTGAAATTCTGTTGAAATAATATTAAGATAAATATGAAATAACTCAAACTAGCATCAGAGACACACTAAAGCATAAGTGAAAACCAGCACAAAAATCTATGCAGCCTGTTTATATCACCCCAGAGATTTAGATGAAGAAAAACAAACATAACCTTTTCAGTTGTTTCTCACAAGGGAAGAAGAAATGAAACATTTGATTACAATTGTTTTAATGAGCTATGATTCAAGATGATGAAGTTATAATGGTTTGAGTAAAAAAATGTACTGTTAATGAGCTTTTATTTCTATCAAAGTCTACAAGATATAAAACTCTCCCAGGATAAAGTTTAGTGGCAAAGCATTGTTTGCGTTCTGAAAATTAAAATCCCTAATATTTATCTGTTTTCTCTTCAACAAACATACTTATTAATTATTACTAAGTATTACCATAAGGAAAGAGATGTGTTCAAAGAATACAAGCAAAACTGTACAATAGACATAGAATAAGTTACTAGTTTACACACTGAACTTTGGCTATAAGATAAGCTTCTTTTGACTGATTTTGAGGAGTCTCTGAGATTTTAAAATAATTTCTATATCCTACTCTAGTTTCAGGCATAAGCAGAGTAGCCAAAAAAGTTATAAGAAATGGTAAAAACACCACGTCCATTTAAAGTAGGACATTATAAGCTCCTATTTGTTTTGGATATCCACTTTGACTTATTATTATCATGCATGTTCCCAAATGCACACTCTCTCTAAAGTAAAGTTAAATATCTGGTGAGCGGGTGATCTACCATTGAATGTAACTTTTTAACATTACTCAAGATAGAACAAAGCAATGGGGGAATTAATATTCAATCTTATTACTACAAATTACAAAAGATTAAGTCTGGCCAATTTAATTTGCCTGCATATTAGAATTCTAAGTAGTTGTTAATGAGAAACAGAAAGGAAATATATAACTGTGAAGGGTTAATGAAAGAGATTCCATTTAGATTGGGAAGTTTGGTACGAATGCCATTGAGGGGCATCGATTTGTGAAGGTGTCACTCTAACAGTGCAATCCCAAACTAGAGTTCATTCTCATCAATGGAGAAACTAGCTTTGGATTTTGTACATCTACTCATAGTCATTTAGATTTAACCTCTAAATTTCAGCTGGCTAATGGAAATATTTTATTTGGTTTAACAAACATATACAAAATTATATTTTTTTATCCAGCTTTGTAGTGTGAAATAGAACAATTTTAGAAACTATTAAAAAGAAAGGGAATGGAAGTTAAAGTCTCAAAGCCTCTCCTTAGCCTAGTTTCATTTTCCTTTGCATCTCTGTTTCACAAGTTTAGGCATATTATTGGACTCTTTTTTCTAAATGTGTAGATATTGAAACAATTTACTTACAAACCTAATATATTGCCAAGAAGCCAGAAAATATTACAGGAAATGTTATTTGTTAATTTTTGTAGGTATATACATTATAGTTCATATGCGAAAAATTTAGAAAATAGACTTATCTACTCTTTAAAGGCTAGATAAGGATAATGGCAATAATCTATACTAATAAAAGGGTAATATGCTAATTAGACCGGATAGACCAGACGTCTTCCAGACATCCTTCCAGACGTCCTTCTGGACAAAGCCGCAGTGGCTGCGAGGGCCGAGGAGGGCCAGCAGCTGTGGTAGCTGCGAGGGCCAGCAGTGGCAGCAGCGGCAGGGTGATGGGGGCAGCGCCTTCCCCTGATTGGCCTGGTCGTCTCCCACAGAGGGAGGCCAGACTCCAGGGGGAGTGGGCCTAAGCCGTCAGTAGGACATCCCCTGAGGGCTCCCGGACTGTGAGAGGGGGCAGGCCGGGCTGAGGGACCCCTCCCCCCAGTGCTTGAATTTTCGTGCACCGAGCCTCTAGTTATTTACACATATAAAGAGGTAATATGCAAATTAGCCTGGATGCCGTAATGCATCATGTCCAAACCATTAGCATATTACCTCTTTATTAGCTCCTATCATCAGGAGGCTGCCTGTGTACGCCTCGGGCATTGCTCTGGGGCAGAAGCAGAGAGGCAGGAGCAGGGAAGCGGGGAGGTGGAAGTGGGGAAGCGGGGAGGCGGGAGCAGGGAAGTGGGTAGATGGGGTGGAAGCAGGGAGGCTGGGAGGCAGGAGAAGGCGGGACCAGCCTGAGGCAACTTGAGGGTGGGTGGCACTGCGCGAATTCACACGCTGGGCTCCTAGTAATATAATAATGGAATAATAATAATAATAGCGGGTAGTTGTTGATTGCTGACATTTTAATACACCCTATTCTAAACATTCATATATATTATCTGATTTCATTATCACAAAAATATTATTAAGTAGGTACTATTTTAATCCTTATGTTACTAGTGAGGAGACCATGGCTCTGAAGAATGAAGTAAGTTGCCTAATGTCAAAAGTAAATGGCAAAACAGAATGTACTAACAGAGGGAAAGATTAATTTTGGGGTTATGAGGAAATTAAGTTAATCTTATTGCTACTTTATTGAGCTGAAAATGAGTTAACAAAATGATGTTTCCAGTATATGAATCCATATATATATTATGTAATATGTAATATATTTATATATTTTCCAAAATATTTATTTAACAAATATTTATTGATTCATTATTTTCAGCTGCCCTCTAAGCACTGGGAATAAGATAGTAAATTGACTGCCCTAATTGAGTTTATATTCTAGAATTATCATATCAAACATAACATTCAGCAATTTGCTTCTCTCAAAATTGTATTTTGAAGATTAACCTATTCACACATAAATTAATTTTTTTTTTGTTTTTAGTTAGTATACAATTGTATAAATATAAAACAACCAGTTAATCTCCCCACTCATAAACATTGTGATATTTACCAATTTTGTATTATTGCAAAGGATGCGTCTGTGAACATATTTATATGAGAATTCTCATATATATATATGAGAATAATATATATATGAGAATTGATGTATATATTTATATATTAGGGTAAGCTATTTGTGCTACTACAAGAAGCTAGCTCCAAATCTCAGTGGTTCAACACAAAAATAATTTGTTTCTTCTCAAATAAAATCTGTTACAGATTCAGGAGACTCTCTAGGGCAGCTCTTTGTCCTGTGTTTGGCTCAGCACTTCCTAGGTTGCCTGCACATTTGTATATACTTCCAAGACCATCTTGACAAGGCAAATAGAAGCCCCAGGGTCTTATGTTGGCACTTATATATCCAGCAACATGTGACATCATCATTTCTGTCTCCCAACCATTGGCCAGAACTAGCTTACCCAAAGTGGATTTAGGAGTATAATTCTTCTATATGCCCAGAAGGTAATAATAAACAAATATAGTAGAGGTGCAGGATACAAAATCAATGTATAAAAATCTATTGCATTCCTATATACTAACAATGACATTTCAGAAATAATAATAAAAAACCAACAACTCCATTTGCAATTGCAACAAAAAAATAAAATACCTAAAAATAAATTTAACAAAAAATGTGAAGGACCTATACACTGAAAACTAGAAAACATTATTAAAAGAAGTTGAAGAAGCCTGGCCAACGTGGCTCAGTGGTTGAGCATTGACCTATGAATCTGGAGGTCACGGTTTGATTTCTGTTTCAGGCTCATGCCTAGGTTGTGGGCTCCATCCCCAGTGTGGGGCATGCAAGAGGCAGCCAATCAATGATTCTCTCTCATCATTGATGTTTCTATCTCTCTCTCCCTCTCCCTTCTTCTCTGAAATAAAAAAATATATATTTTTTAAACAATCCAATTAAAAAATGGGCAAAGGACCTAAATAGACACTTCTCCAAAGAGGACATACAGATGACCAAGAAACATATGAAAAAAGGCTCAAAGTCACTAATCATCTGAGAGATGCAAATCAAAACGACAATGAGGTACCATCTCACTGTCAGAATGGCTATCATCAACAAATCAACAAATGACAAATGCTGGCGAGGGTGTGGAGCAGAGGAACCCTAGTACACTGCTGGTGGAAATGCAGACTGGTGCAACCATTACGCAAAACAGTATGGAGTTTCCTCAAAAAATCAAATATGGAACTGCCATTTGACCCAGTGATCCCACTTCTAGGAATATATCTTAAGAAACCCGAGGCATCAATCAGAAAGAATGTATGCACCCCTTTGTTCATAGCAGCACAATTTACAATAGCAAAGATCTGGAAACAGCCCAAGTGCCCAACAGTAGATGAGTGGATAAAAAAGCTGTGGTACATTTATACCATGGAATTCTATGCAGCAATAAAAAAGAAGAATCTCTTACCCTTTGAGACAGCATGGAGGGACCTGGACAGTATCATGCTAAGTGAAATAAGTCAGTCAGAGAAAGACAAGCATCACATGATCGCACTTATATGTGGAATCTAAGTAACAATAAACTGATGAATGGAATGGAACCAGAGACATGGAAGCATGGAACAGAGTGCAGAATCTCAGAGAGAAGGTGGAGGAGGGTGAGTGGGTGGGACGTAATCAACCAAAGATCTTGAATGCATAACCCATGGACACAAATAATAGGGTGCTGACGGCCTGGGGCGGGGCGGGGGTGGGGTTGGGGGGTGGGAGAGGGCTGGAGGGAGTCAATGGGGGAAAAAGGAGGAACATATGTAATATTTTCAACAATAAAGAATTATTTAAAATATATATATTAAAAAAAAGAAGTTGAAAGACAAAAAAATGGAAAGATATTCTATGTTCATGGATAGGAATAATCAACATAACTAAAATGGCCATATTACCAAAGCAATATACAGATTTAGTGCATTCCCCATCAAAATGCCCTTTTGATTTATATGTGTGTTTTTAGAAGGAAAATATAACCACTTCAATTTTAATATTACAGGTTAATTCAGCTAATTGGGCTTCTTCCCAAGTATGAATATATTCTTTAGTCTTAATCTCTTGATTTAATTTGAAACCAAATTTTATATGCTTCTTATTTTCTCTGGAATTTTTGTTTCAGTAATAGATTTCTTGTGCAACATAGAGTCACACTGGTTCATTTTGAGAGTTTTTTTCTTGTTTTTCCAGTAAGCAGTGTACTCTGAATTCTGGCCCAAAAGTTTTATTTTGTTGTTGTTTTCCTGATGTTCTCTTTCTAGGGTTTCATTATGTATTATTTACATCTGACCTGAAGTACGTAATTGGCTTCACATCTCAGATTTAAATAAAGGCATGGTGTTTTGCAATTCTTTCTTTTTCCTTATCTGTGAACATTCCCAGAGTTTAATTCTTGGCCATTTCTCTTTCTTTTTTGTATGCTTTCCCTGTATCAACTATGACTCATAGTTTTAAATTTCACTTCCATATTGATGGCCCTCCTTTTGACAGAACTTCTCCCATTTATAATTTGGGTAGGTTCCAAAAAGTTGGTTTGAGTCTGTGTGCAAAGTGTCACTTCGAATGAGTAACTGCTAACACCCTCTGATGGTACTAGGCAGAGTTGATTAAGTTTTTCTTCTGCTCTGACTCATAGCTTTGTTTGAGTCATAAGAGAAACTTTTTGTTTACCCCAGCTTTAGAGGTCTGCATCTCAACTGCTTTTGGGACTTGCTCCCTTGTTGGATTATTTCCTCAAACTAAATAGATTAAAATTTCAGATCATTTTCTTTCCAAACAAGCTATGTGTTTCTCCTTAAAAGAAAAAGAAAAAGATACCATTAAAGTCACTGGAACTGAGTCTCTGAAATGCTTATATCCTCCCATTAATTTTATATCCTACATTCATTTTTATCAAATCCTGTTTATTCTTCCTCTAAATCTTCTCTGAGGCCTGTACAGTTCTTGCCATTATGAATAAACTAGTTTCAGTACTCATCTTCCATGTGCATTGAAGACTATATAGCAGAAGCCCCTGCTTTCAGCCTTCCAGAGTTCCTGTGTGATCTCATCCTACCACTGCACTCATCTTCCTACAGGGCCGGTTTTACATGCTGGTCCTTGGCTCAGTAGCCTATGTTGATCAACAATTTCTTATATAATATTCAGCCTCCTTTTAAATGGTATCAAATTGCACAATAATCTGGTTTCACACTAATAGCTGAAAATTTATTTTCTATCTTTCCAAGGTGAATTCTGCATGTATCTCATCAAATTAAGACATTTCCTCACAGATATAGCCTGCACATTCTCTACTCAAGCTTTCACTCTTGGTACTGGCCCTGGATTGCCTTTTCTTATTTCCTCATATAAATATCATTGATATTTTAAGATCCAAGTTAAGTCTCCCTGCTTCTTGAAATCTTTTGACATCTTTAGTTTTTAATGAACCATTGAATGTAAAATATTTTTATTATAAAAATATTGTAAACTCAAAATAATGGATTTCAAAAGTCCACAAAAGCTTCAAAAAGTTGAAAAAAGAATACACCCCAATCTCATCTAGTGTTGTCATGTTTACTTTCACTTTCATCATTATTTTGATGAGTCTCCTTGGGAGCTTCAAAAATGTCTTCTCATCCAGTTTTAGTCTCATACCATAATTGCATATAGAATCTTAACTCCCCGGATGGCCATAATCTCAGACAACTATTACAATTTGGAATATTTCCTCCAATCTTTTTAAAATGCATTTTAAGTGTATAATATTTTTATATCATAATGTTAGGTGAAACTTTAAACAAAACTTTTACTGGCTCTATGTCATTTAACCTAAATTTGCCTCACATTCCACAAAATTATATAGACTTAATTTTAAATGTTTGTTATTTCTTGTTGTAAATGCTACTGAAAGAACATTTTTAGATATAAGTATTCATCCAATTTCAGATAATTTATTTAGGTTAATCAAGAAATTGAATTATTGGGTTAAAAGTATGACATTTTTTATAGCTAATAAAGTCATATTGTCAAATTGCTTTCAAAGGAGGTCTTATTATTTCAAAATGCCAAATCAAGAGAGCCTGTATTTATTGTGGCAAAATAGTGACTTAACAATGTTTATTTTTCTAATGAGATTTTAAATGGTTACAAGTGGTATAACTTTAGAAAGGTTATTTAATCTCTTTAGTCCCCAGGATCCTCTGTAAAATGTAGATAATAATAATGTCTACCTCACAGGTTTGTTATGAGGGTTTAATGTACATAAACATTTTCTTTGCATACTGCCCAACACAAAATACATAGTCAATAAGTTGTAGTTAGTAGGATTATAATTGCCTAGATGTTACACAAATTATATTGTATTTCAAGTATATGCTTTTACTTTTAGACTTCATACATATGCCAGCAAAATAGAATTTCCCAAATGGATTCTTTAACTTAATGCTAAGAATTTTCACATACTAAAAAAATTTTAGCCTGGCCGGCATGGCTCAGTAGTTGATCTATGAACTAGGAGGTCACAGTTCGATTCCTGATCAGGGCATAATGCCTGGGTTGTGGGACTTGATTCCTGGTCTGGGGTGTGCATGAAGCAGCCAGTCAATGATTCATCATTGATGTTTCTCTCTCTCTCCCCGGCTCCCTCCCTCTCTGAAATCAATAAAAATATATTTAAAAAACACAACAAAACAATTTTAAATATTGGTAGGCCAAACAGTAAAATGGAGATTTCTTTAAATTATTATAGGTTTCATCACTGTATTGCCCAGGTCATGTTTCTTTTTTCCCTTGAAGTTTCCCAACCTCTAACACTGTCAGTCCATGGAAGATGACAGGGAAGTACATCCAAGTTTTGTGGAGTCTAAAGCTCATAAACTTTTAGGAGAATTTTAAAGGAAAAATAATATAAAAATATGAATTTAAAAATTGCGAGTATCCCTGCCAGTTCCTTACAAGGGGGTGTGAGGAGCCCTAAGTTATATTAGCATCATGGAAAATCAACTACTGCCTCTTTGCATGCCCCACCTCACTTTGCAATGTACCTTTAACACAATAGGTGCACAGGACAGATTTGTTGACTGGAATGGGAATTGAGACTTGAATAAGAATTACAGAATGTTTCAATATTACATATAGATCAAAGTGTTAGCTGCATTCATAGTAATCCCTTCATAGCAGTGATTTAGAAATATATAGCTGACAACATCCTATCTAATAAAAGAGAAACATGCAAATTGACTGTACTTCTGCTATGCCCACAAGCCACGCCCATCAGCCAATCAGAACGACTATGCAAATTAACCTAACCAAGATGGAAGCTGGCGGCCACAGAGCTGGAGCAAGCAGGAGGCTTGGGTTGCCCTGACGATGGAGAAAGCCAAGCTTCCCGCCGGCCCTGGCTGGCCGTCTCCTCTGCTCAAGGCTACAAAGTTTCAATTATAGAAGACAAATAAATCCCAGATATCTGCTTCCAGCCAGCCTGGCCTCTGCTCACAGAGGTGCTGAAAAAAGAAAAAGAAAAAAAAGGAGAGGCTGGGAGCTTGGGTCGCTGGGGGGCTTGGCCAGTCTGAAAACAGCCATCAGCCCCTCACCCAGGCTGGCCACACCCCCATGGGGTGAGGGCCCCCCCAGGGGGGGGCTTGACCAGCCTGCAAACAGCCATCAGCCCCTCACCCAGGCTGGCCAGGCACTCCAGCAGGACCCCTCACCCTGAAGGGGCTGTGGCCAGCCTGAAAACGGCCCTCAGCCCCTCACCCAGGCTGGCCAGGCATCCCAGCGGGACCCCCACCCTGATCCAGGACACCCTTCAGGGCAAACCAGCCAGCCCCCACCCATGCACCAGGCCTCTATCCTATATAATAAAAGAGTAATATACAAATGGACCCTAACAGCAGAATGACTGGGAATGACTGGTCACTTTGACACACACTGACCACCAGGGGGCAGACGCTCAATGCAGGAGCTGCCCCCTGATGGTCAGTGCACTCCTACAGGGGGAGCTCTGCTCAGCCACAAGCCAGGCTGACGGCTGCCAGCACAGTGGTGGTGGCGGGAGTCTCTCCCGCCTGCTCAGCAGCGCTAAGGATGTCCAACTGCAGCTTAGGCCTGGTCCGCGCTGGCAAGTGGACATCTCCTGAGGGCTCCTGGGCTGCCAGAAGAATGTCTGACTGCTAGCTTAGGCCCGATTCCCCAGGGGGCAGGCCTAAGCCAGCAGGTGGATATCCCCTGAGGGGTCCCAGACTTCGAGAGGGCACAGACCGGGCTGAGGGAGCCCCCTCCCTCCGAGTGCGCAAATTTCTGTGCACCGGGCCTCTAATGTTAAATATAAAGGACAAAATCCACCCCTGATTTTTCTTCTGATATCCATTACAACCCTTTGATGAAGAGACTACAAAAATAATACACCCAGCTCCAACAAAACTTACTTGAGTCCTGCCAGCCTCACAGTGGAGTTATTTACTCACTAAGTTATCTTTTTATGTTCTCACTCTCTAATATTATTCTATTGAAAAATGGAGAAGTTAGCTGTTAGTTTGAAAACAGATTTTAATCATGACTGAGGGCATTTCAATGGTTAAAGAAAAGAAACTTGGTCTCTTTAATAAGGGACCACTTTTCAAACTCTTTTGCCGATTTTGGACAACTGATGATTAAGAGTCTATGAGATCATTCCTAGCCAGTTTAAGCCCTGTCACTAGAAATTAAAAAGAAAAAGAAATCATTTCCTTGTGTTATTAAATCCAGAGAGGTGAAGTGCTGTTTTAAGTTTTGATTGCCAAAGAACAACAACGGAAAAAGGGAGGTGAATCGTACTTCCTGGTACATACTAACCATGACTGTTGTAAAGATCACACTCCTTTAAAATGAGGAGGCCTGAAGAGACATGAAAACGTGCTCAAAATTACTAATCATCCAAGAGATGCAAATCAAAATGACAATGAGGTATCATCTCACACCTGTCAGAATGGCTATCATCAACAAATCAACAAATGACAAGTGCTGGCGAGGATGCGTAGAAAAAGGAACCCTCATGGACTGCTGGTGAGAATGCAGACTGGTGCAGTCACTGTGGAGAACAGTATGAAGTTTCCTCAAAAAAATAAAAATGGAACTCCCATTTGACCCAGTAATCCCACTTCTAGGAATATATCCCAAGAAGCTAGAAACACCAATCAGAAAGGATATATGCACTCCTATGTTCATAGCAACACAATTTACCATAACTAAGATTTGGAAACAGCCTAAGTGCCCATCAGAAGATGAGTGGATTAAAAAACTGGTACATCTACACAATGGAATACTAAGCTGCAGTAAAAAAGAAGGAATTCTTACCATTTGCAACAGCATGGATGGAATTGGAGAGCATTATGCTAAGTGAAATAAGCCAATCAGAGAAAGATAAATATCACATGATCTCACTCATTTGTGGAATATAATGAACAGCATAAACTGATGAACAAAAACAGATCTAGAGACAGAGAAGCATGGATCAGACCGTCAAACCTCAGAGGCAAGGCAGGGGAGTGTGGGGGCAAGGGGGAGAGATCAACCAAAGGACTTGTATGCATGCATATAAGCATAACCAATGGACATAGACACTCGGGGGATGAGGGGGGATGGGGGGATAAGAACACATATGTAATACCTTAATCAATAAAGAAAAAAAACATTTAAGGGAGAAATAGTACCAATTATACATAAACTGTTTCAGGAAAGTGTGGAGGAGGGAATACTTCCCAATTCCTTTTATGAAGCTATCCTTATCTATATATATAAAAGCCTAAGCGACCATTACAACTGATGACTGGCCCATAGCTATGACATGCACTGACTACCAGGAGGCAGACACTCAATGCAGGAGCTGCTTCCTGGTGGTCAGTGTGCTCCCACAGCCAACCTCCCATGGCCGGCCAACCTCCTGCAGTCCCTCCCTCTGGCTGGCTGGCCCCGATTGGGACTGGGAAGACTGCGTCAATTGGCCCCTATCACTGGCCAGGCCAAGAGACCCTTCCCATGCACGAATTTGTGCACTGGGCCTCTAGTTCTGCTATAAACACCAAAGACTTTATAAGAAAGAAAAAATTAGAAACTAATATCTTTCATGAGCATAGATGTAAAACATCCTTTAAAAAAATCATCAAATAAAATCCAGGATTGCAAAAAAAAAATAAATAAAATAAAATAAAAAATGAGGAGGCCTGTCTCTGCATCAGGCTGCTGCTGCTTTCTCACCATGAAAGTTTCTTACTTCCCTGCTACTGTCATCACGTCTTTAATTATTGCCCTTTAAGAAAGTTCACTTCTTGTTTATTTCTTAACAGAAAGCTGGCGCTTTTTAGGTGAGAGTATGAATCTGCATCTCTCACAGCTACTGAACCTCTTTTTCACCTGAACACCTTGTTGAGAACTATTTAGAAACCTGGCTTCATACTTACTTTCCAATAAAGAACAAAATGCTCCCGGCACGATAATTCTACTTAGGAATGGATAGATTCTCACATACTTAAATTCTGAAAGGTACATGAGATGGTCTGCTCTAAGCGACAGGTTGCCATGGTTACATTCTTCTGTGGCTCAGATGGGGATAGGGGCCAATTATCAAGTTTTGTTTGGTTGGTTTTAAGTAGTTTGTTACCTGGATACTCAACAAATAAGAAAACTGAAAAAAAAAAAAAGACTTGTTTTCCTCTTCCCTAGAAAGGAAACAGTCATCGTAAAAAAAAAAAAAAAAAAAGCCCCTCAAATTCCCAACAACATAGTAAATTATTTAGTTCAGATAGAGTTTCTAAACTGTTGACTTTATTTAGAGACTAGCTCAAGGCCTGTGAACCAAGATAGCTTTAATGCTACGAATTGGAATTTTTGTTAACTCTGTTGATTCTATAATACCAGCTTTAAGTAATTCTCCTCCTTTCCAAATTTGTCTGGTGCTTTTCAGATTTGTATGCGTGTGTATTTGAATAGTTACTCCTTTTGTCAGTTTTGCTGCTTGGCCTTCCCCCCTCTCTCCCGCGGTGGAACTGGGGTTGTTAATTAATAATATTCCAGAGGCAATTTCTGGAGTGACTATTGGAAAACTCTTCTTAATTAACAAAATGATAAATTTCCCACTGCAGCAGTGCTGTAGTGAAGTTCATCTCTGTCATTCAAAATCCGTGATTCTGAAACATCCTCCGACATTTGTGTGAGGATGTTGGGCACTTAAATTCTGGATCTTTTATCAAAGGTTCCACAGGAAGCCAGAGAAGGAGAAATGAAGAGTGAAAAGGAGCAAGAAGAACTGGACGAAATTAAAATGCTATTCTGTCATCATAATAGTTCACATGGGCACTGTCAGGAGAGCATTTTAATTTTGTCAAGTGTGTCTGCTACTCATTTATTCCATCTCTGCTTGTTATCGAAGTTTCAGATTAAATGTAAAGATATGAATGTATTGCCATAATAAATTTATAAGTGGATATTTAAAGAGCAAAGATTTGAATGACACAAATGAACCTCGGTGTAGCAGTAAAGTGGGTAGGATATGCAGAAAGATGCCACAGAAGTCAGAAATGACTGCTGGAATTGCCTTAATTAAAAAAAGATAGAAAGAAAGAAAGAAAAACTTGAGCTGCATGAGCCACCATAGAAGGTATCTTATATGAAATTAGGCTTACTTTACATTATTTATGCCACTTTAAAATAATCTAATAAAAGCTTTCAAAAATCTGATTAAACTGTATTATTCAAATGTATGGCAAATACTTAGACAATGGAAAGCTAAGCTGTTAAATTTGGGGATAGAAGATAAGATTCCAGACAAAGTTAAAGCAGCATGTTATTAAAAATATGGATTAATTTGTAAGATAGCTTTAGAATAGAATTCATTTTTTGAAATTTTGTTTTGTTAAGTGAATAGTAATCCCAATGCAATAAACTGTAGAGATAACACTTTCTAAGGATGCCCTATTTTACTCCCATTATGGGCCCGGTATTTGTTTAGATGTCATATCAAAACCATATAACCTGAGACAGTCTTCTGGGGGTTCGCATAACACTGATATTCATAAAAAAAAGAAAGTGATGCAAAGCGGCACCCAGCTACCGTTACATGACGTTTGGTTAGGACTCAGAGCACAAGGCTGGGAAGAAGCAATAGGGAGTTAGAATAAGGACACAGGATAACTTGACATGATCCTGAACAGACCTGACTTTTGTAATGACAATCAAACAGCAGATAACCCTGAAGGCATCTGAAAAAGAAGAATAAGGTGGTCATACTAGCAGAAATGAAAGGAGATGAGTAAGCTTTTCTGAAATGTCTGAACTGCTATTGAAAAGCATGTCCTTCAATTGTGACCAACACTTCTTTTTTCTTCTTGTGCCTGCTGCCTTCCGGCTAATATAAGGATTCACTTTTGCTTATCTGCTTTAACACAGGAGAACCCCAGTGAGGATAAAGTTATAAGGATTGTTAGGAAGAGGGAAAGAAAAATGCATACAAAAATAGCAATGGAAATTTCAGGAGAATAACATGAGAAGGACTTTATTTAGGCTGGTTTTCTGATTTTATCCAAATATTACTTCCAAAATAATATCTAACTTGGGCTTAAATGGTGAAGGAGAAAATGAAAAAGTTTCTTACTTAGCCTTAGATCCAGTGTTTGTTTTCAGTTCATTGTAGATAGTAAATTTTAGGAGGAGTTTAGTCAGGAGTTTAGGAGTTCTTTGTTAATGCTTAACAAAGAAGTTATAGAACTAATAAAAGTCATCATTTTAGTAGACCCATTCAGTAAGTTGGAGTTAGGGGACAATGTTAGGAAAGAGATTTATTATAATTGGTGAACTGGTCCTGCCATCTGCCATCTGCAAACTATAAACACAGGAAAGCTGTTGATGCGGTTCCAATCCTAATCCAAAGCCCCGAGAACCAGATCTGATGGTATAAGTCCCAGTCTAAGGGCAGGAGACCCATGTCCAAGATTAGTAGTTAGGATGAGAGATCGAATTCTCCCATCTTTTCCTTTTTCTTCTCTTCAGGCCCTCCATGATCCACAACCACCTTGGGGAGGGAAATCTGCCTTGCTAAATTTAGCAGATTCAAATGTTAATTCCATCCAGAAATAGCCTGATGGAAACATTTAGAAATAATATTTAACCACATATCTGGGCATCCTGTGGTTCAGTTAAGTTGACACATAAAATTAATAATCACAGTCATGTACTCCTTTTTAGTTTTATTGCATTCTTTCTATTTTGTCTAACTCAAAATGCAACCTCCAATTCTTAAATCCCATAAAGCCCATGTGAACTCCTCTCTAAGTACTTCTCTGAGCTCATCTCCTACTAATTTTCCTCTTGCTCATTCTGTGCCTGATGTATGAACTTCTCCTTTGTTCTTTGAAAATATAGGAGCTCCATCTCAGGGCCTTTCACTTACTGTTCTGTGTGTGGGAAAATTCACATATACCAGATATCAGCATTGCTTATTTTTACTTAGGTCTTTGCTCAAATATTCTCTTGTCATATACACACCTTTCTTTTCCTCTTTCGGTAAAATGGGAATCCTTTCCCCAACATCTCAACTCTCTGTTCCCTTTATCCTTCTTTGTTATTTCTCCATAGTACCACCCATTTGAATATGTTTTACTTGTATACATATTTCTATTTCCAGTCTCTTTCTACTGGAATATAAACTACATGAGAGTAGAGAGTTTGTTTTATTGAATGCTATATTCCCAGTAGTAGTGTTCTGTCACAGACATATATGAATTCAATATGTGTACATATATTTGTGAGATGAATGAATGATAATGTGGTATGATATATGGAGGGGGTGAAAAATGTTATTGTATTTTTAAAAAATATACTTTATTGATTTTTTTACAGAGAGGAAGAGAGAGTTAGAAACATTGATGAGAGAGAAACATCGATCAGCTACCTCCTGCACACCTCCTACTGGGGATGTGCCCACAACCAAGGTACATGCCCTTGACCAGAATTGAACCTGGGACCTTTCAGTCCGCAGGCTGACGCTCTATCCACTGAGCCAAACCCATTAGGGCTTTTATTGTATTTTTAATTTGAATTTTCCTGAGTGAAGTGGGTGAGATTGGATATATGTTCATATATTTATTGGGTATTGGGCTTTCCCCATCTATGAATATTCATATTTTTTGCTCATTTTTCTATTGGGTAATTGCAGTTGTCTTATTTGTTGTATTTTTTTTTATTCTGGATACTTTCTCCTTATCTGTTATGCACTATATAATTATCTTTACAAGGTTATATCTTGAAATTAAATGAATGTGTCTTTTAGCTAAGTTTATGGAATCTGTTGTCATAACAAAGGTTTAAACTATAATACAGTCAATTTATTTTCCCATTAGGTTTATTATTTAAGACATAGTCTTTTTACTATGACATAGAATAATATCTAAAAATTTTTTCTAAAAGTTTTAAAATTTATCTTTTATATAATAATTTCTTAAGCTGTCTAGAATTGATTTAGTAAGTGGTATGGAGAGGAATCTAATTTTCTTATTTGTTATTCTTATCTATAGACAAACAAGAAATTGTTTTCCATAAAATTTCCAAGAAATTGTTTATAGCAAAGTGACGTAGCACTTTCTATTAAATAATCTGTTCTTTACTCACCAAAGTCAAATATTTAGCTGTATGTCAAATTGCCATTTTTGGTAGGTACATTTCTGGGCTCTTCATTGTGTTCCATTGTCCAATAAGCCCCGCCTCCTCTTATCTTTCTTTTTCTTCAAACTGATAATAGTTATTTTTGTCTCTTTACTCTTAGATATAAATTTTTGTGTCTATTTGTCAAGTTTCATGAATAGTTGTGTGGCGTAAGACATACTTCTGACACTTCATGAAATGAGTTGGGTAGCTTTTTCTCTTTTCAAGTCCCTTGAACAGATTTCATAACATGGGAATTATCTGCTTATTGAAGGCTTATAGAATCATTTCTAAAATTTTCTCTATTAAATATTCTTTTCCCAAAAACTAGTTTTGGATTGATGATTTATATTTTTGTATATTGATGAATCCTTCAATTTTCCTTTTATTCCTTAGTCATTTTTGATAATGTATATTTTTCTAGAAAAGTGGTTCTTTAAATTTTATAAAATAGTCATTAACATTTTAATACTATTATTATTTTAAAAAATATCTACTCTTCCAGTCATTGGACTTATCTTTTAAAAAAATACTTCTACTACTTTTCATTTGTTCTCTCTCTTCTCTGGCTTCTCAATCAGTCTTCTAAGTGTTTTTATACTAGTATTTCTAATGTACCAACTTTCATTTATAACTTTTTATAAAAATATATATATATTTTTTATCGATTTCAGAGAAGAAGGGAGAGGGGGAGAGAGATAAAAACATCAGTGAGCAGAGAGAATCATTGATTGGCTGCCTCTTCCACACCCCACACCGGGATCGAGCCTGCAACCCGGGCATGTGCTCTGACTGGGAATCAAACCATGACCTCCTGGTTCATAGGTCAATGCTCAACCTTTGAGCCACACCGGCTGGGCTCATTTATAACTTGTATAACTTTTCCTATTTAATTAACTTTAATTTTTGCTTATTTTTCTTTATTCTGCTCTTTTGCTGGTTTTCTGAGTTTATACCAGTTATTTTGGGTCATTTTTATTTTTTTAACAAATATATTTCGGATTATAAACTTCTTAGTATTGTGTTAGATGCATTTCACAATATTTAAAAAATGCAATTCTTTCACTGCCATTCAATTCTAAATATTTCATAATTTCTCCTTTACTCTTTAACCAATACATTACTTAATGATTTGATCTTCATTACATGTTTTATTTAGAGATTTATTCTTTAACCTAAAAGCTATTTAAGATGTACTTTTATTTTCCAAAGATACACTATTGTATTTTTATTATTTGTTTCTTACTTAATATGGTCAGAGAACATGATCTGTGGGATAGTGATCTTTTTTATATTTGTTGAGATTTCTTTGTGACCTAAGACCAAGGCAATGTATGTAAAGTTTCTATATCTGCTTAAAAATAATGTATTTTTTTATATTTTCAGAAGTATAGTGTTCTAAATGTATCTGATAAGAGAGGTATTTAAAAATTTTTAAAAAGTCTATATATCTTTTTAATTTTTTTGGTCTGTGTTGTTATTTTAAGAAAGAGTAATGCTAAAATATCTCATCTTGATTGAGACTTCATTAGTATTTTTCTTGTAATTAATTTATCTACTTAAAGTTGTCTTTTAGGTATATGTAAGGTCAATTATAATATCCTACTGGTGAATTGTTTTAATATTATGTAGGTTCCTTTTTTATCTTCACTAATGCTATTTGCACTCAATTTTATTTTATCTATTGATCTAGCTTTGTTTTGTTTAATATTTACTATGAATTAACTGTATACCCTCTCTCTGAGAAATTGCCACATTATCACATTTATCTAGCCACTGGCTGGGGTCCTAATTCAAACTAAGATATTACTCAATACCAGAATATTGCCAACTACAAGATTTCAAATATTGCCTTTTCCTGATTTCATGATTCCACGAGGTTTGTGAATTTTGGATTGTTTCATTCAGGGTCAAGTTTAATATTTAGATTTTTCCTAGGTTGGTCATAGATTCTTCTTATGGCTCACAGTGAAGGATCCTGGATGGCTTGTAGTTGAGTCAGCTAGGGTAAGATACAAGACTTTTAAACATTCTGTACCAATATCCACTTTCTCTCATTTGTAATAGGTTCCCAAGGAACTGAAAGATAATGTGTAAGAGAACCTGCAGACTGATGACATGAGACATTCAGATAAAGTTTCCCTGAATAATGTGGAAATGAGTGAAATAAGATTGTCCCTAGACCTAGAGAGTGAAGTTAAACTAAAATTTTTCATACCTGTATCAATGCTGGGAAATGTTAAGTTGCTTCAAAGATGCACCATAGCAAACTGTATCCCGAATAAAGGTATTAAAGACAGAAGTTGTCCATCTGTAAGCGGAATAGTCAGCCTTGAAGTCTAGAGAAAGGAAAGTCACAGAGATAAACTTGTCGATGTATCCATGCAGCTTTCCCAAGGGAGGAAACCCTCCTTAGCTAAAAGGCTTTTGAGCTGTGTGGTCCCATTTACTAAACCATGATTTCTGAGGAAAAGACTACAGCAGGTTGTAGCCACTAGCCTGTAAGTATCCCAGCCTCATAAAAACATCATCTCCATTACCTACAAATGGAGACACAAGATTTTCTTATCCTGATGCCATTAAACATTGATTTAGCTAACTGAATCCACTTATTCTAATTTCATGCTCATTGAGCAAGTTCTTGTTTATTGTTTGGTTTCCCATATTGGTCTGGATTTAGAGAAAATTTGGCTGGTCATCTGGATATAAGTATTCTGATTGCTGAAGTAAAAGTATTTCACATTGTAAATTTATAACTTAAAGTGTTCTGATTATGATTTTGCTTCCCATGTGTCCTTTTTAAAAAGTGATACTGCAAATAGTTAAAAAAAAAAAAGCAAAAGCTTTTATTTGGAACATATAGACTCATTTCTAAATCACTTTTATGGTTTTCCATTTTACTATACCTTAATAAACATATCATTAATTTAAGTTGTTTGCTGTGTTTTGCTATACAAACAATACCTAAGTATCTCTTTACATACCTTGTGAATTATAAATAAATTAAAAAGTTGCATGTAATGCTTCTTATTTTCAAGAAAGAATGCATCTATCACATATATGTGAGTATTCTGGTACATGCTTAGGTATATTGCATTGGGGTTTACATTACACTGTGTATTTATCTATATCTATATCTGTGTGATGTTGTATTGATGGAGCTTATATAGCAGTCTTATGACTGATTCACTGAGGGAGTTAACATGAGCCTGCCTTGGAGAGATGAAATTTTTTACAGGCCCCCAAAAAGTTAAGCATTTGAGTCTGCAGGTATAAGGAGCAGGGCCTTGATTAAGGAAAATTCTCAAAGATGATGTATGTGACCCTGGGGCTTCCTGTGAGAACTTTCCCAGGTGACATTCTGACATCACAATATATTTTAAAATGTGTATTGTATATTTTATCATTTGCTTAAGTAGGTTACAGAAAAAAATGGTAAAACTACCCAATTTTTCCCACCTTAGTTTATCTCCCAGTTCTCTGATTCCAGCACAGCTTTCTGATTTTCTGCTTAATCCAGAGCTAAAAGAACTGGTCACATGATTCCCTCATCATTTACTATGATTGCTCCCCTGCTTTATGTCTTATTCACATAGACTTTGGTGCACAAAGACTGTGGTTGAATTTACTGCCTTCCACTTTTCTGAAGATTACAGTTCTGCCTAATAACAATCAACACAACCATCTATACTAATAAATGGTAATATGCAAATTGGTTGTGACACCCTGACAGTCACAACCGGATATGCTAATTGACCATCACTCCAACACAATAATAAGAGGGATATGCTAATTAGCCTGATACGCTAATTAGCCAAGCCAGTATGCAAATTGACCATCACTCCAACACACAAGATGGCCACCCCCATGTGGTCAAAGATGGCTGCCACAAGATGGCCTGCAGGGGAGGGCAGTTGGGGGCGACCAGGCCTATAGGGGAGGGCAATTAGGGGTGACCGGGCCTGCAGGGGAGGGCTGTTGGGGGCGACAAGGCCTGCAGGGGAAGGCCATTGGGGGGGGACCAGGCCAGCAGGGGAGGGCAGTTGGGGGTGATCAGGCCAGCAGGGGAGGGCCGTTGGAGGTGACCAGGCTGGCAGGGGAGGGCAGTTGGGGGCGATTGGGCCGGAAGGGAAACAGGTAAGCATTGGTCAGGCTGGCAGGGGAGTGATTAGGGGGTGATCAGGCTGGCAGGCAGAAGCGGTTAGGGGCAATCAGACAGGCAGGCAGGCGAGCAGTTGGGAGCCAGCAGTCCTGGATTGTGAGAGGGATGTCCGACTGCCCGTTTAGGCCTGATCCTACAACTGGCAGTCGGACATCCCCTGAGGGTTCCCAGATTGGAGAGGGTCCAGGCTGGGCTGAGGGACACCCCCCCCCCCCCAGTGCACGAATTTCATGCACCGGGCCTCTAGTTTTCATATAATGTGCATTTGCCATGCCAAAGTTGATTGGTCCAAAGTTAGATATCCTACCCAAGCTAGGCAATCAGTTTTTAACTGAGAATAAGAACTTATACGTATACTAGTGGCCCAGTACATGAAATTCATGCACATTAAAAGGGAATTAATTAGAGGAAATATTTTAATATTTCTATTTGCCCTTTTTCTATAATAGAAGTGTCAGAGATGAAAGAAAATTAGTAAAATGCATATGAAAATCTTCCTCCTGTCACAGAGTCTGGGGGAAGCCGCGGAACCCAGAACCAAATCCCTGCCCACCCACATGCACCTCGAAATCATGTGAGATCCAGACCCGGCCAGCCCCACCCCCATCAAGCCCCGCCGGGGGGAGGGGGGACAGCCTCAGGTCCCCCAGCCTGGCGCCGAGCAGGGTGCGTAGCCTCAGGTCCCTGGACTGGTGCTGGGTGGAGGGCGTGGCCTGAGGTCCCCGGCCTGGTGCTGGTGCGGGGGCATGGCCTGAGGTCCCCCATCAACCCCCACTGGGCGGGGGGCACGGACTGACGTCCCCCGTCAAGCCCCACCAGGCAGGGGGTGCAGCCTCAGGTCCCCCACCATGGCCTGGTGCCACGCAGCCTCAGGTTCCTGCTGATCGCTTGTACAGCTCATTACAGGTACCCTGCCTCCACTGTGGGCGCAGCCATATTGTGTTATGAGAACCCTGCCTCCACTGTGGGCGCAGCCATATTGTGTTATGAGAACCCTGCCTCCACTGTGAGTGCTGCCATCTTGTGACGGCGTGATGGAGAGAGGGTCAATTTGTATATTACCTCTTTATTATATAGGGTGTACATTCTACATAAGTTTTCTAAATTATTTTAATTCCAAACAACTTAAAGCAGGTAGTTGGTTTAGACAGATATTTTGCCAAGAATAAATGTATGAGTAAAAAGAGATGTGATAATAAGAGTTCAGGAGAGAATACTTCTCAAATTTTGATCCCTTAGTTCTTGGTTTCAGCGTGTTTCTTCCTGAAGCTCAGCTGCATCTCTGTTTTTGAGTTTCTTTATCCTCATACTAAATTTTGCCTTCTTTTCATAAAGCTAGTTTAAAAGGGTTTCTGTTAGGACTATATGAGGAATCACATGTTCCATTCTATCCTCTTTCTACGACTTTGTCTTGAATACAAAGCTGTGACCCTGAGTCAGAATTTTCTCCAAAGTCTTCCAACCCACATACCAAATTCAAAGTGGTTTATCAGATGTAAAATTACTTCTACTATTTGTGAAGTTATTTCATGAAATGAAAGCTTGCTCATTTTCACTGAAAATTAATTCCCATGTAAAATATTCTGATGTATTTTATACTCATGGATTTTTTAAAGTAAAAACTGCACAATTATTAAATAACTGGGAACATTACATATTTATCTCTATATCTAATAAGTATGCACAGACATAGACACATGTGCACACGCACATGCACATACACTTATTTTTTCTCCTAGGCTAGAATTTCAAACAATTTTGTGTGAATTTTAATGTTCATAGCAAAAACTGAAGCTTTTTTCCACTTAAGGAGTTGCGCTATTACCTTTTAAAATTTCCCAGTAGAATTTCAGAGAATAAAAAGGATTCTTTTATAGAAGAAAAATCTCTTATTTTTGTCTGTACTATAAATGTCTATTTAGTTCCAGTGTATACTCCAGTTTAAAATATCTGTGTGCATGAGTTTGTATATGTGTATGAGGAAAAACACACTATGAGTAAAACCCCTAGTCATACAGGCCAATATTCTGTTTCTGACAATGAGTTCAAATGAGTTTGGCAAGAAGACCCATTTGTCCTCTATGGAGTAAGCTCAAGGGGCTAAGGATATTGGAGTTGAAGGAGGGAAAGGGAAGGTTCTCCAGGAAATGTTTTATTTGAATTATTTTAATACATTTTATGAACTTTTCACTCTGAAAATTTATATATCATTTACTTCATTAAAGCTCAAAAATAAAAACATAAGTAGAATAAAGGAAGAGCCACACAGGCACCTAGTGTAGGTCTTCAAACAGACTCAAGTCAAGCCATGGCCAGTGCTCCAATATAAGACCTCTCACGTGAGGATGGTGTCCCAGCACTGGGACTCACTGTAATTGTCTGCAGTCTTTAAAGACCTCAGAGGTTCCACAGCCATAGAATTCTATTCTGATACCCAGCAGAACTCTAACAGCTAAAGAGTCTTCCCAGATAAAACTCTGTTATTTCTTTGACTTCTTTTGGGGATGGGTAGAAAGGCTAAATTTAGACATTAAGCTCCAGCCACGTTCAAAGAGCAATTCATGTTATCAAGTAAAAACACCGTGTATGTTGATACTGATGAGGATGCCACTTAGTATCTTGTTTTTACATTACTTATATTCATTAAAATTCATAGGCATTAAGTTTGTAAAAACTTTCAAGCAAGAAAATATTTCAAGACTAACATACTTGTTCTCCATATCTTCATTTTATATTTGAGAGAACAGATAGTACAACCTAGACATTTTTAAAGACCATAAAGGTGATTGCTATAGGAATTCTTTTGTTTAAACCATATGTTATAGAAATATAAATCTATATATTTTGTAGAGTTGTAATCAAAATAACCTTTTCAAAATGGAGATCTATATCAACTTCCCTTATTAATGTCAATGAACTTTGGCTATCCTACCCATAATATCATGGAATTTATCAAGTTAGGAAGCAGTCTATTCTATGTATGCCTAAATTTAACAGAGTGTCCTTTTTAGAGTGAGCTATTCTTATTTTCTGCATAGTCAGGTATATGTTACTTTCACTTGACTATTACACAAAGTATTACAACACCATTGATGAATCTAATCAACCCAGGTGCTTAAAATCATGTAGGCACTAAATTTTCAAGCAGAGAAATGAAGAAAAATCCACTTCTTTCTTTTAATTAAGATCATTGTAGGTTTATACTTTGAGCACCAATGCATCTGAACAGAGAGTAATAATAGACAAACATTGACTAGACAAAGTTTAGATGACCTTTCCTTTCTCAGAGGTAAGCATCCCTAGAAGCATTGTGACAAATAGTGCTGAAACCATAAGCTTATTGGATTCATTGCCTCTCCAGATGGAAACAAACAAACAAACAAATAAAATAAGACCAATTGTGTGTCCATGCAAGGGAGGAATAGGAGTTAAACTGACTGAGTAAAAATTGAGACTGGTACAGACTTCCTTGACAGATTCTGCCCTATCACATGATAGACATGAAAGAAAAATGAAGAAAACTCTTTTTCCTTTAAGATTTATCAACATTTAATTCTTCTATGCCTTTTCATATGCCCTTTTGTTTACTCTACAGAACTTCTCACTCCCTTTTTGTGTCTAACTGTATCCTGCACAAATGCATCTACTGGCCAACAGGCTTAGCAATGTCAAATCTATATCCTATCTAATAAAAGAGAAACATGGTAATTAGCCGTAACTTCGCTACCCTTCCCATTGGCTAATCAGTGAGATATGCAAATTAACTGCCAACCAAGATGGCGGCCGGCAGCCAGGCAGCTGATGCGAACAGGGAGGCTTGCTTGCTCCAGTGACGGAGAAAGCCAGGTTCCCCGCCTGCTTGCCGGCCTCTCAGCTGCTCTCTAAGAAACATTGTTACAAATATAGAAGCTAAACAAAACCCCACAAACCTGCTTTCAGTCAGCCGGGATCTCAGAGCTGGAGTCGCAACAAAGTTTCAAATACAGAAGGTAAACAAAGTCCAGAAAACCTGCTTTCAGCAGCCGAGGTCTGAGCTGAAGCCGGCTCTCAGCTCCAGTGACAGCCATAGAAGGTAAATAAATCCCAGAATAAAAAAGAAAAAAGAAATAAAAGAGAGGTTGGGAGCTTCAGTCACCCGCCAGCCTGAAAATGGCCCTCAGCCCCTCACCCAGACTGGCCAGGCACCCCAGTGGGGACCCCCGCCCTGAAGGGGGTGTGACCAGCTGCAAACAGCCATCGTCCCCTCTTCCGGGCTGGTCAGGCACCCCAGTGGGGACCTCCACCCTGAAGGGGTGTGATCAGCTGGAAACAGCCATCATCCCCTCACCCAGGCTGGCCAGGCACCCCAGTGGGGACCACCACCCTGAAGGGGGTGTGACCAGCTGAAAACAGCCATCATCCCCTCACCCAGACTGGCCAGGCACCCAAGCAGGACCCCCACCCTGATCCAGGACACCCTTCAGGGAAAACCAGCCAACCCCCACCCGTGCACCAGGCCTCTATCCTATATAGTAAAAGGGTAGTATGCCTCTCAGCACCGGGATCAGTGGAGCAGCGAGGCCTCCCAGCACCGGGATCAGCGGAGCAGCGAGGGCCTCCTAGCACTGGGATCAGCCTCACTGCCCCTGTGTCAAGCAGAGCCGAGAGGCCTCCCCAGCACCGTGATCAGTGGAGCAGCGACGCCTCCCTAGCACCGGGATCAGCTGAGCAGCAAGGCCTCAATGCCCTGGTGTCAAAGCGGAGCCGCGAGCCCTCCAGCACTGGGATCAGTGGAGCCATGAGGCCTCCTGGCCCCTGGAGCAGCGTGACAGGGGGCAGCTGCCAAACCCCCTGATCCCCCTGCGGCTCTGTGTGTGACTGGGGGTGGGGCCACACCTCCCTATCCGCCCTGCTCTGTTCATGACAGGGGAAGGCGCCCCAACCCCCTGATCGGCCCTGCTCTGTGCCTGATAGGGGCTAGCTCCCCAACCCCCTGATCGGCCCTGCTCTGTGTGTGACAGGGTGCGGCACCTTAACCCCCCCATGGGCCCTGCTCTGTGTGTGATGGGGTGGAACCGCAACCTCCCCATTGGCCCTGCCCTGAGTGTGACAGAGGGGAGTACCCCAACCCCCTGATCGGCCCTGCTCTGTGCGTGACAGGGGGTGGCGCCCCAACTCCCCAATCGGCCCTGCTCTGAGCCCAACCAGGGGCTGCGGGGAAGGCACCTAGAGATTGGGCCTGCCCTCTGCCACCCGGGAGCGGGCCTAAGCCAGCAGGTCATTATCTCCTGAGGGGTCCCAGACTGTGAGAGGACACAAGTGGGGCTGAGGGATACCCCCCCCCCCCGCCAGTGCACAAATTTTTGTGCACCCAGCCTCTAATATATATATAAAAAGCCAGTGTCTGTGATGACCGTGATGACCAAATGACCGGTCACCATGAGGGCCTGTGGGCAGGGTGGTGAATGTGGAGCAGCAGTGGGTGGGTGGGCAGGGCTACAAGCAGCTGTGGGCTACTGCATGTGATTTCATGTGCTGGGCCTCTAGGAGAGTATAAAAGTGCCTTGATGGCAGACATGTCTTATTCAACTCTAGATAGGTAGTAGCCTCATTTCTGACATCGAGGAGATAATTTATACTTATTATATGAAGGAAGGAGAGAATAGTGAATATTATCTTATTTTTTGTTCATGATGCACCATTTTTCATTTTTATTTAGCCTATGAAGATTGCCACAGTAAGAGTTTTATATAAATTGAAAGTTCTAGAAGATTGAGAGTTTAATCTCATCAAACACCAAGGTCATTAACTTTAAATATATTTTAAAAAAATATTTTTGAATTACAGTTTACATTCAGTATTTTTTTTTGTATTAGTTTCAGGTGTACAACATAGTGGTTCAACAATAATTTCTTTACAAAGCATTCCGCCTCATATTTCCAGTACCCACCTGCACCATACATAGTTATTACAATACTACTGACTATATTTACTATATATTTACTATATACTGTGCTGCACTTTACATCCTCATGACTATTTTCTAACTACTGATCTGTACTTTTCAGTGTCTTTACCTTTTTACCCAGTCCTCTCACTCACCACCCCTCTGGCAACCATCAGTCTGTTCTCTGTATCTATGAGTCTGTTTCTGTTTTGCTTATTTGTTTATATTGTTTTTCAGATTCCACATAAATGAAATTATATGGTATTTGTCTTTCTCTGACTTATTTCACTTAGCATAATACCATTTAGGTCTGTCCAAGCTGTTTTCCACAGTGGCTGCACCAGTATGCATTTCCACATCCTTACCAATGGTTATTTGTTGATTTATTGATGATAGCCATTCTGACAGATGTGAGGTGATATCTCCTTGTGGTTTTAATTTGCATTTCTCTTATAATTAGTGATGTTCGGCATTTTTCATATGTCTGTTGGCCATTTGTATGTCCTCTTTGGAGAACATAGGTTGTCTCCCATTTTTAAATTGGATTGTTTGGTCTTTTTATTTTTTGGTGGTGTGTTGTATGACTTCCTCATACATTTTGGGTGAGAACATTCTCTTATTGAAAGTAACTTATTCTTCTTTCTGAGCAGCAACTTGTTCCCAGATATAATTCACCTAGGTTGGCTTGAACTCTGCAGTATTTCTGCTCTTCTATTATTGAAATCTTATCTGCCCTGGCCAGGTGGCTTGGTTGGTTGGAGCGTAGTTCCATAAACCAAGAGGTCGCAGATTTGATTCCTGATCAGGGCACATACCTAGGTGTGGGTTCCATCCTAGCCGGGTGCATATGGGAAGCAACTGATCAATGATTCTTTCTCATATTGATGTTTCTCTCTTTCTCTCTCTCTCTCTCTCTCTCTCTCTCTCTCTCTCTCTCTCAAAATCAATAAAAAAGTTATCTTTGGTTAAGGATTAAAAACTATCTTCTCTCTAAGAGCTCAGAACATAGGGTATGAAATGAGAATCAAGTTCAATAAGTAGATGGATACTAGATATAAGGAGATATGTGTCATGAAGCTTGTTTTGTGACTCTGCTTTATTGTTCACAGTGGCAAAAAAGTGAAAGAATGATACAACACATGGTATATAACCATTACCACTGAAGCATTTTGTATTGCTTTCTGTGAGTACATTGTCACTGATCTAATTTTCACTAAATGTTAATCAGTTTCTATGCTAAAAATACATTGAGCTGAACAATGGATTAAGAAAGATGTTGTTCTAAATCCCATCTTGTACTTTTCATTTAATGGGTCTAAATTCCTTAAAGTATCAGCCTTTAAAATTGACTTGTAGAAATCTGAAGTTACGGCTCTGAATCTCTTTGGAGGGGGTGCTTATGAATATTAACTGTACCTTAAGATGCACTGTGTTGGTACAAGACTCATTTGAGCACAGAATTAGTGAGAGGTGAATGACGAATAATGGGCTCAGTGTGTGGAGTTTAAATATTCGAGAGAACAGACTCTGTATGGTATTGTAAAATGTCTTGTAGCTTCATTTCTGATTTTGAAATGTTACAGTGCTTGCTTATTGTCACAGCATGATCTTCAGCACAGTTGGGTAGTGCTTTTTTAAAGTAATGCAAATGCATGAATGTCAGAAATACCTTCAAATATCAGGGACTGCATCTTTAAGGAGTACATTTGGCATTAAGCAGCCTTTTCCAGCTAATGAATTTCTCAAGTTACAAGAATAATGGCCTTTTTAATCTTAGCAAGAGTAATTAAACAGACATTTGTTATTAATGATGTTGTTAATGGCAGAAGATATTGAATTCTCACTTTAGATATTATATTGAGAGTGATTATTTTGAGTATCAGGCATATGATTGTATGATGGTTTTAAAAGTACATCTACTTAAGAGCACTGTAAAGAACTAGTTATTTAAAAATACAGAAAACTGCCTTAACTTTTACCAATACTAAGGATACTAAATATTTCCACACTGTGACAGAACTAGCTCTTAGAGACAAAGAACACTTGTTTTATTAGTTCTACCCTTCATTTCCAGTAGTATATTTCCTCACAGAGTGAGAAGTACTTACTCAAAGTTCACTTCAAAATAGAAAGATGGATGATATTGGTTGTCTATTCTATGTCTATTTCCCTTTCCTAAAAGGTTCCTCAATTCTATTCAGAATTCCAACCTATTTCCAGCTTTAGAAAGGCATCCTAATTAATCAACTCATTTATTCATTCAACAAATATTTACTGAGTGTCAATATGGCTAGGCACAATTGTGTCTGTGCACTGTGAATGTAGCTGTGAAACAAGAATGAAACAAAATAAAACCAGACAAAAATATCACAAATAAACAAAAGCAATATGTAAAAAGACAAACATCCCTACCGACCATAATTGGGATAATGAATTGATCAAGGTAGAGTCAATCAGGCCACAGCAGCCCCCAGTGACTTATGGTTCAGTGCCAGTGCTGGCCTGTGGGCCAAGTGTTCCAGTCAGACCAGAGAGCAGGGGGAAATAATTCTTTTTCTTCCCCCCCCCAGACATAAACAAAGCAACAGCAAGGCCCAATTGCCACTGGCAGCCATTTGTGACTATGAGGGAATTTGGGATTAGGACACACAAAAACCTAAGGATAACCATGGGGATTTCTACTGCCTGCTCGAAAAGTATCTGAACACCAGGGCACTGAGCTAGGATCTTCACAAGCTCATGAGAATGATGGGACTCTGAAGCAAAGACACTGATGTAGAAGTGCTTAACCACTAAAGGGGGGGAGGGGTCACAATTATTTTAAGAATTGGCAGGTTCAGAGGAACAGCCAAGGAGACTATTCACAAGGAAGTGTGGTGATTAATAGAACATGGCTTTCCTGGTCAAAATAGATAGATACCATGTGAGGTACATTATATACACAATGAAAAGAAGATAAGAATGGATGAGTAGATATCTAAGGGTCATCATTGCCTGAAAAGGAAGTTATATTTTCTTGCCCAATTTTGGGACCACAGTCAATTTTTAGATATAGAATTCAGTGACTGATGGGTTGGCTGGATCCCTCAGAGAACCCATGGCAATACAATGTCACATATATCCTATCTAATAAAAGTGTAGTATGGAAATTAACTGTCACTTCGTCACTCTGTCACAAAGATGGTGGTGCCCAGTCTCCTCAGCCCCGCCGCTGAAGTGTCAAGGCCTGTCACTACTCCAGCGGGCCGATTGCAGCAGTGTCTGGGCCTGTGGACCCGGCTGGAAGCCGTGGGGGCAAACAGGAAGGCATGACCCGCCCACTTCAGCAGGCCGATGTAGCCTCGCTGCTCTGCCACCGCCGCTGCAGTGTGCGGGCCTGTCAGCCCCTCCATGAGGCTGAATGCTATGTCCACGGGGCACATGCAAGTGGGTGGGGACTTGACTCTGGGTCTTCTGGCTCAGGGGGACTTGATGCTATGTCCCTGTTTGTGCTGGCCAGCAGGTGGACATCCCCTGAGGGGTCCCAGACTGTGAGAGGGCACAGACCGGGCTGAAGGACCCCCCAAGTGCACAAATTTTTGTGCACCGGGCCACTAGTACTATAGTAATTCCCCTGATTTTCCCCCTGAGGATTTATGGATATTTACTTGGTGTCTATGCACTGGAGATAGGGGAATTTACTCGGTCTGAATTGACATTGATACCTGGAGACCTGAAGTATTATCATGTCCCCATTACAGTGTGGGGAATGGATGGGTCAAATAATCAATAGGATCATGGCCAAGGTTCAGCTTAGAAAAGGTCCACTGGTTTTTTGGCCCCACATGGTTGTTGTTTTCCAAGTCCTCAAATGTAAAATTTAGAATTAAGATACTCAGCAGTTGGAACAACAAGAATTGAATCCTGCCCTAACCGACTTGGCTCAGTGGATAGAGCGTCGGCCTGCGGACTGAAAGGTCCCAGGTTCAATTCCGGTCAAGGGCATGTACCTTGGTTGCGGGCACATCCCCAGTAGGAGGTGTGCAGGAGGCAGCTGATCGATGTTTCTCTCTCATCGATGTTTCTAACTCTCTATCCCTCTCCCTTCCTCTCTGTAAAAAATCGATAAAATATATTTTTTTAAAAATAAATTCTTAAAAAAAAAGAATTGAATCCTTGGTCTGTGGACTAAGAGCTATTAGAATGCAGAATGACAAGAAGAAGCCTTTGAAATTGCCTTATCCCACAGCCAAGATAGTGAATCAAAAACAGTATTGCCTCTAGGAGGGATGACAAAGATTAGAATCACCCTTGTGAATCTTAAAGATGTAGGGGTGTTTTTCTCTATCATATCTCTTTTTAATTCCTAAGTCTGGTCTTCAGAAATTGAATGGATCTTTGAGAGTGACTATAGACTGCCACAAGCTCAACCAAGTATGGCCCCGATTGCAGTTGCTATGCTTGATGTGGTATCTTTGATTGAGTAAATTAGTAAATTATTGGATCTATGTCATGAGGTTTGCACTTTTTTCCTTTTCTATTATAATCAGAAAAGAGGATCTGAAATAGTTTGCATTTACATGGAAAGAACAAGAATATACATTTAAAGTTTTGTTACAGGTATACAGGGGTGAGAAAAGATAAGTTTACAGTTATAATACAAATAAACATACAATAATGAATAAATAAAAATACAAGAATAAACTGTGTTTTGTGTACTCACAACTGTAAACTTACGTTTGCTCACCCCTATATATTAACTCTCACACTCTCTGCCATAATACAGCCAGAAGATATCTGGACCATCCAGACATCCCACAGAGCATCATGCTGATTGATGATATCTTGCTAATGAGGAAGAATGAGAAAGAGGTAATTAGCATGCTGGAGATGTTAGTTAGATGCATGTACCCCAGAGGGTGAAAGATGAACACATTGAAGATTCAGAGACCTAATATTTCTATAGTTTTTAAAGGTCCAGTGGTCAAGGACATACTGGGAATTTAATCTAAAATAAGAGACAAATTGCTACTTGCATCCCCTACCATAAAGAAGGCATAACATTTGGTATGCTTCTTTGTGTTCTGGAAGTAATATATTCCATTCTTAGAAATATTGTTCTATCTGATATGCTAAATGATACACAAGACTGTTAGCTTGTGTGGAATCTGGAGCAGGAAAGGTCTTTGTAGCAGATTAAGGGTATTATGTAGCAAACATTCCCTTAGGGTATACTGCCTATGCCCTATAATGTTGGAGGAGTCAGTAGTTGGAAAAGATGCAGTGTTCAGCTCATGACAAGCCCATTGGGAAAATCATATTATTGGTCCTACAGTCACAGAGCAAGGCCATGCCATCTGCAGTGGGGAAACAGTTCCTGACATGTTATTGGATCCTGGTAGATACCCATATTAGCTGGGACCTGTGGGACACTCCAAGGCATTTCAATTATGTGTAACCAGCAGCAGTTCATCATAATCCTATATAATAAAAGCCTAATATGCTAAGTGTCTGGTTGTTCGTTCAACCACTCAAAGCACAATATGTTAATGATAGGCTAAGGCTGCTCAACCGCTCACTATGACATGCACTGACCACCAGAGGGCAGATGCTCTGACTGGTAGGTTAGCTTGCTGCTGGGGTCTGGCCAATTGGGACTGAGCAAGACAGGCTGGACACACCCTGGAGCTCTCTTGTGGTCCTTCCCAGGCTGGCCAACCTCCCATGTCCCTCCCCAGCCCTGATCGTGCACCGGTGGGGTCCCTTGGCCTGGCCTCCACCCTCTCGCAATCCAGGACCCCTCAGGGGATGTTGGAGAGCTGGTTTTGGTCTGATCCCACAGGCCGGGCTGAGGGACCCCACTGGTGCATGAATTCGTGCACTAGGCCTCTAGTAAATTATAAATTTACATTGAGCCTAAGCAGACTAGAAGCACAAGAAAATTGTATAAACAGGGAGCTTAGATCTCTCCACTTTCTATGTCAACCACCGTGGTTGTATGAACACCCTTTCTCAACTCTTGTCTATGACAATATGTGGATGTCTTTTATAACTGCTAAAGGAGAAGAAAAAAGGCAAAACTTGGTTTATTATTGGTTAAATAATCAATAGAGTCCTAATCAAGTACATTGGTTCATTATTTGAATCAAACCAAAAATTAGTGTGGTTGCATTACAAGCTATACTCAGACAGTGGTCAGAGACAACTTTTCTAATGTTAGTTTCACGTGATGCACCAGGTTATGACTTTGTGTGAAAGAAGTATTCTGAGGTGAGAGTATGTAGAGTCATGAGTAATTCAAATAGCCTGAATGGCATTTTAGGGGCCTGACTGCAGATAGAAATGCCTGATTTTTGGACATTGTGGATGGGTACAAGAGAGGAGGCATAAAATATAAAGACCTTTGTGTGGCTTGTGAAACATCATTGTGGAAGAATCTTGGAACTACAAACTAGGTGAGAATGACTCAGTTGCTTCTGTCATCAGCCTCCACAGAACTGGTATAATGGACATGTGACTAGAGAGGACCCATCAGGAGAGAAGAAGGCTTCCTATGCTCCCAACAGAGTGACTTTCACTTACCAAGGCTAATCTAGCTATAACCAAGGCTGAGTTTCTGATGTGTCTCTATTCCTTAAAGAGAACAACCAACCATTGGAAAGTTGACTCCATTGGGTCTCTTCTATTCTGGAAGGCCTAGTGGTTTGTTCTCACAGCAATAGATGACTGTTCTAAACATAAGTTTATCTTTATTGCTCTCCTAGTCATCACCATTCAGGCACTTTCAGGGTGCCTTATCCACCTGTGTGAAATCCTATCTATACTAATAAAAGGGTAATACGTTAATTAGACCAGATAGACCAGACGTCTTCCGGATGTCATTCTGGACGTCCTTCCTGACAAAGCCCATGGTGTGGCCAGCCTGCAAACCACCCATGGCCCCTTGCCCAGGCCGGCCCCTACCCCCAGCGGGAACCCCCCACCCCGATGGGGGCATGGCCAGCCTGAAAACTGCCCACAGCCCCTTGCCCAGGCTGGCCCTGACCCCAGCGGGGACCTCCACCCTGACTTGGGGCATGGTCAGCCTGCAAACCATCAGTGGCCCCTTGCGCAGGCCAACCCCGTGCCCCAGCAGGGACCCCCACCCAATCATGGGCATGGCCGGCCTGCAAACCCCCGGCAACCCTAAGCCCAGGCTGGCCCCGCCCCCCAGTGGGGATCCTCACCCTGATGGGGGCGTGGTCAGCCTGCAAAACGCCTGCGGCCCCTCGCCCAGGCCTGGGAGTGGGACTAAGCCATCAATCGGACATCCCCTGAGGGCTCCCAGACTGCAAGAGTGTGCAGGCCGGGTTGAGGGACCCCCCCAGTGTATGATTTTTATGCACCGGGCCTCTAGTCCTATATAATAAAAGGCTAATATGTAAATTGACCCTAATGGCAGAACAACCAGAATGACCGCTGGACCAGTCACTATGAGGTACACTGACCACCTCTTGGTCCCTTTTCCCAGCCGGCAGGCTCTGATCATCTGATGGCAAACTGGGAAGCAGGGGTGGGTGGCAGCGGGGAGCGTGGCTGGCTGTGGGCAGCTGTGGAAGATGGCCTGATCGCAGGCCTAGGAACTATACCCATGCACGAATTTTGTGTGCCGGGCCTCTAGTCTATGTATATAAAAGCCTTAGCGACCGTTTGACCATTTGACCGGTAGCTATGATGCACACTGACCACCAGGAAGCCGATGATCAATGCACAGGCATGGAAACATGGAACAGACTGATGAATCTCAGAGGGAAGAGGGGAGGAGGGAACGCAGAAAGAGATTAACCAAAGATCTTATAGGCATGCTAGAGGCCCGGTGCATGGATTTGTGCACCGGTGAAGTCCCTTGGCCTGGCCTGTGAACATTGGGCTGAAACCAGCAGTCCGACATCCCACAGGGGGTCCCAGATTGCAAGAGGGCACAGGCCAGGCTGACGGACCCTACCAGCACATGAATCCATGCACTGGGCCTCTAGTAGTACATAAAATCCCACCAGCGAACCCATCTCATAAAGAGATGCAATACCATGTCCATGGGGTCTATATGTTGCATCAAATACTGCAATATCCAGAAGCTACCAGGTGGATAGAGTGTTAGAATGTCCTGGTGAATATAGAGCTGAATCACCTGCTCAGAGGCAATACTCTGGAAGTGTACAATGCTATGCACCAGGTGTATCAGAGGCTTCTATATGGCATTATAACTGATAGAGAAATTCATGGGTCTGGGAATTTGATCTCTAGAAAGGTTAGGAAGCAGACATGGTGCTTATCATCATTCACATTGACCTACTTCCTGTTCTTGCAACTCTGGGCTCTCTAAGGTAGAGATCCAGGTCCCTACATGGAACATACTATTCCCAGGGATGCATTCAAGCATTGCAAGAGACAAGCCACACATATTCCCATTCCCATTTGTATGTTTATATTTTTTTTCTGTGGGATTATTAGACATAAATATAAAACTGCCTGGCTAATCATTCAGTCTGAGCAATAGTTTTATTTTCTGTTGTGACACTCTAAAAGTCTCTTCCATGAACTAATTTCTTGCATTAGGAATTATGGGGCAATAGTTAGCTCTAAGGAATAAGGGGGGATACTGACTTCATCTTCATTCTGTGCTCCATGTCATGTCTCTGGATTGTCTCTTTGGCCCCAGAAAGTTGCAAGTCAGGAAGCTATGGATTCAATAGCTCTGCTTGTGTGTACAGTGGCCCCATTCCTTGAGTAGAAGGCTTGAGGTTTATACTGCTTCAGCTGAAAGAACAGTGCTGGCCACATAGAAGCTACCAAACATACATCTGCTGTATTGACTGAACTAAACTGGATAAGGTGGTGTTGCCAAGAAGAGATTGCCTTCAACATTTCAGTAAATGACTCTGAGCCATTGTTTAGTCATTCTTGTTACAAATATGAATTAAACCATGGAGTGATTTGGTATTTTCAATGAGATTTCTTTTGAACCAGAGATTCAATGGGAAATTATTTTTCAGTGGAAAAAAGCACTTTAGTCAAGCGTGGGGGCAGCTCCCATAGTGACATGTGATAGTATGTATTTCCTTTGGTGTTCAAATATTTCTTCTGAGAAAAAATAACTCGAGCAAAGCTTTAAAAAAATCCACTAAGCTCCAGAGAATAGTTTACAGACAACTGAATTATGTGCATCTTTGAATCCACGAGTTCAAGCTCTTCTGACTCGGCGTCTTCCAGTTGACACCTTCTGTGAAGCACGGTCTGCGCTGCATTTTCTCATCGGGAAACTCAGCCATCTTAGTTTCAGGGTCATTTGAATCACATGGTTAACCTGATTCTTTTTTCATTTTCCAAAATATCAAAATTAGGGCTTATTTTTTTTTAAGAAGGGGAAAAAAATCTGGCTTCAGTTGTCAGTTTCCTCTGTTCTGTCAAGATTAGACTAGTAGTTCTGAATAATTCTGGCTCATTTTCTCAAGGGACTAGGCCTGAAATAATCCAGTGTTTATTTTTATACAAATTCTCACAGTACTACAACATTTCAGTAACTTCCTGGGATGTTTCTAGTTTTTCACAGGCCAAAAGGCCATTCTCAGAGGTAGCTCCTTCATGTAAACCTAAAAATGGCACTTTCCCACATTATAGTTTATCAGGAAGTTTAAAGTTCAATAGTCCTCCTCTCTTTTCTTTCTCGTCACAGAGAAAGGAAAAAATAAGGGGCAGTTCCAGCATGTTTGCTCATTCGAGCATGGTCATTCCATTTCAGTGTTTGGGAACCTGGGAAAGAGGCAGGGAGATTGTAGTGTATCTTGGCTGAGAAATGGCTGCACTGGGAAACAGGACTCTCTGTCATTCCCTGTGTCACTCTCTGTGTGACCCTGACCTCTTCCCAGCATTCCTGACCCCACCTCTAAGTTGGGGAAAATGATGCTCGTCATGTAACCCTCACAGCATTCTCACAAAGTCATGAGATACTGTGCTGGAAAAAGGGAAATCGTGTTTGGAAGGCCAGCTCTATATTCTGCACAATTGGTTCTCAACCTGCCTTTCTGGATTTGCCCTCTCCTATATGTTCTCAGGAACCCTTGCTTTCAGTCCTGTGGTTGTGGACTTGCTGTCTGGCTACATAATGCACAATTTTATACCTCTATACCCTTTCTCATTGTCTGCTACTTCTGTTTCTCTCCATTTTTTAAGCAAAGTTCAAACCCAATTCTTCAGTTCAGTCCCACTCTTTTTCCTTCCTCAAAAATCACATCTTTTTTCACTTTATATGTCCAGTGCATGTAATTTCTTGCTGCTGTATATGTAGAATGTATTATACAAATATTTTGGTATCCTTTATCTCTTCTAATGAAGGTTATGTGCTAGAAACACTCAAATATATGTTTAATTGACTGGACAATCTTTACATCAGCTCCTTAGCATTTCAATTTGGTTTTAATTACATCGTGTCTTTCTGTGGATGTACCAAAATGTGGTCATGGTATGTGTATTCAGGCTTACAAAGTGGTAGAAAAATCTGTTTAAAATGTTTAGCGTAGAGTGTTAAATTCAATCCTAGAAGGCAAAAACCAGTCAGCAGTGCCAGGTCCAGAGCTATATTTAGGTTTATTGTTTCATAAGTCTGGTCTATTTCAGTGTATTGTTCTCCCTACAAGGTCTCTCTGTAACCGTGCATTATAATAGACTGTTGCCAGCATTCTCAAAGTTTCAGAGATGGATTCTTGATTACTTGCTTCCTGCCCCAGGGATTCTTGCTGCTAGGATTGTCATTAAACAAAGCAAGCCTCCCTGGCATTGTATTCTGACAAACAATTTGCACCTTTGTAAACTGATTAACGGAATGAGTTTGTTTTGATAATTGATCCTTGACTTGCATTTTAAAGGACAGCAAAATTTTAGAGGATTTCTATATTTGTTACAAATGTTTTTTTTTGGAATATTAAAAATATTTTAGGAACTCTAGTTAAAAAAATGCATCAAAAAAACAAATTAAGACTGGAGACTATGATTTCAATCACGGATCTGAAATATCAAAGAGACCAGCCCAGCTCCAGACTTTATCTTCCTAACTATCCAAGGGTAGTTAATTTCACTTTGATTTATAAAATCTAGTGAACATATTTTTGAAAAAAGTGTAGAATTTAATATTCTTAAAATACTAATAATTATACCAACTGAAAAACAACCCAAAGTGAACGATGGAATTTTGGCTCAGAGGCAATGGCCCATGTGCAGTACAGCACACAGAGCAAATTTCATAGTCATGAACTAGTCTGTATGAAGACCAATATAGGAATCTTTCTTGATTAACTGGGTTAAAAATGCTCCATATTGACAGCTGTTCTTCATTTCATGCTCCAAGTCAATAATTCTGTCAGTCATGCAGCCTTTGGCAAGTAAGAAGGAAAGTTTCTCCCAATAAATCTATTGTAGTCACAGCATAATTTGACAGCCATTCCACTGTTTTCTAGTATTTAATTACATTTTGTTTGTTAAGTTTTTTTTAAAGAGCTTAGGGAAAATTCATACAAATATCAACAGGTGTCAAAGAGTTTGAAATAAAAAAGAGAAGCTAGAATAAGAGGGAGGATTAGGAATAGTAACTGATACACTTAGCTCAGGTGGAGATTTGGGTGACTGTTTTGGTGGTCTAATGAAATATAGTGTTTAGTTGTTATTGGCAAATAATATTAAATATATATACATATATATAACCACATGTTAAAATGGGATATTTTTAAAATCATCAAGAGATGATAGTGTGACACTAGCCCTTATATTAAAAAGACTGCTTTTTCCACTGTTGTGTGAGTCTAGGACTGGAATCATCTTCAACAGTAGAGGAACCACAGCTAAACATAGTTGTCAATAGACTTAAAATGACAAACACTGTACCACACAAAAATTTTATTTCCAGTATTTTTGGAGGTACCAAAAAGAGGAAAAGAGTAGATTTTCATTCTGTACAGTATAACATTTTTGTAAGGGCTGGAAAACACACGATTCTGGCATCTTGAACTCTTATAATTTCCCTAGGAAATGGCCAGAGATGGAATTTGATAGAAACCCATTTCCCATTTAAACTCTTTATAAGCATTTTTTCCTATTTTTCAGGTAGTAGCCCTTTAGGCATTGCTGAAGAAAGCAGGGTGAAAATAATATATGTTCTTAACTGGTTAATGAAAAATTGAGATAAACAGAAGAGTTGCTTAAATATAGATTTTTCTCCTCACATAATGTCTCATTAAAATGCTTTTAATATTCTGTATTCTGATTTTCCTTGAAGGAAATATTGTTGTACAAAATTCCAATGAGACGTGCTAAAAATAATGTCTGTGACAGAAATGTTAATTTCCTATCTAAATAATTAAATTTAAAACTATTGCATTTTATATTTTAAAAAAGATCATTAGATCCTTTCCCTTAAGGGAAAACTGAGACCCAGAGAGCAAAAAAAACTTGCCTAAAGTCACAAAACTAATGATTGATAGTCAGAGTTGGGTAGAAGGCAAGTTACGTATCTCTATTTCTCTTTCCATTTTGCTGAGCCATCACTGCTTACTTGAAAGTCTGCCTTCTTTTTTCCACTGCAACTGAGGAGTCTTGTTGAAGTCTGCATACAGGACATTCAGTGAAGTAACTTGGTAGAATGGTAGCTGCCACATAGGAATACAGAAGGCTAGATTTAAATTGTGGGATTTCTATTTTGTAGAAATCTATTCTATGTAGGTTACAATATTGTGTAAGAGCAGTAAAATACAATATTAGAATGTTTTCGTTGTTCTAGGGAACCCAAAACATGACAGGCTTTATATAAATTATGAAATAAATACAAGTTTTCTGTTGAACCTTCAACTTTTCCACTTAATATCATTCATTTCACCATCTCTGTAGTATCTTTGATGTGGGATCTACTCCCCTATTATTTTCATTTGATTATGTCATTTTTAAACCTCGATAATATCAATCATTTTTAATTTACTATGAATTTGAATAAATATGCTACCTCTCCTTAGAGTATTTATATTTTGACATTTTCTTGTAAAAGGCCATGTTTCCCATTATAAAAATGAATTTGGGCACTAATTATGAGATTAAAAATACAGTTTTATTTATGGGAAGAGTCTTTTCTGTTCCCTTGAAATCATGCAACCTATGTACTTGTCTACTCTATTTTTCTGCCACCTTAAGACTTCTTTTTTGGCATTTGCTTCCTAGAACAATAACCATTGGCCCTTTACCTTGTGTCAGCATTTGTAAAAAGAGTCGTTAACATGATTTTTCATTAGATTCAGTTAAATTCATGAACATTTCTTAATCTACTCTGTATAGGTATTATGCTTAACACTATGAGGAAGAGAAACATGAGTAGGACATTAGACTATCCAGAAAGAGCTAGACTATTCCACAGTGTATTTTTTTGTAAAATTGCGGCATGAACAAATTTTCTAGTTTCGTGACACAAAACACAGATTCTCAGTTCTTTTCTACAAATTCCATTTCCAATTGATGCAAGTTTGTATTTTATTTGAAACCCATTTGTTGTATCTATTGGACAGCATAGTGAAGCATTTCTCAAACTTTTGGGATTCAGGAGCTGTTTATAGTCTTAAAAATTATCGAGGACCAAAAAGACCTTTCGTTTTTGTGACTAATACATTATATATCAGTATGTACCATAATAGAAATTAAAGCTGAGAAAATTTAAAACTATTTATTTATTAATTCATTTGAAAAATAACATTAATGCCATTACTTTATATAAATATAAAGTTCTGAATTTTTTTTTGTTAATCCTCACCCAAGGATATTTTTCCATTGACTTTCAGAGGGAGTGGAAGGGAGGGGGAGAGACACACAGAGAGAAATATCAATTGTTTTTTTCCTGCACATGCCCCAACTAGGGTCAGGATGAAGCCTGCAATTGCGGCATGTGCCCTTGACCAGAATTGAACCTGGGATGCTTCAGTCTGTGAGCAGATGCTCTATCCACTGAACCAAACTGGCTAGGGCGTAAGTAACAACATATTTTTTATGAAAAAACTAGAGGCCCGGTGCACGAAATTTGTGCATGGGGAGAGGGGGTTTCCCTCAGCCCAGCCTGCACCCTCTCCAATCGGGGACCCCTTGGGGGATGTCCGACTGCCGGTTAAGGCCCGATCCCTCTCGCAGTCTGGGACAGCTGGTTCCTATCCGCTCACCTGCCTGCCTACCTGATTGCCCCTAACCCCTCTGCCTGCCTGCCTGATTGCCCCTAACCCCTCTGCCTGCCTGCCCGATTGCCCCTAACCCCTCTGCCTGCCTGCCCAATTGCCCCTAACCTCTCTGCCTGCCTGCCTGATCACCCCTAACTGCTCCCCTGCTGGCCTGATCGCCCCTACAGCCCTCCCCTGCCGGCATGGTAGCCTCCAACTGCCCTCCCCTGCCAGCCTGATCTCGCCCCCAACTGCTGGCCTGATCACACCTAACTGCCTCTGCCTCGGCCCCCACCACCATGTCTTTGTCCGGAAGGAAGTTGGATGTCCAGAAGATTGCCGGTCGACCCCGTCTAATTAGCATATTACCCTTTTATTAGTATAGATCAGTGGTCAGCAAACTGCGGCTCGAGAGCCACATGCGGCTCTTTAGCCCCTTGAGTGTGGCTCTTCCTAAGCATTAGGAGTACCCTAATTAAGTTAATAACAATGTACCTATCTATATAGTTTAAGTTTAAAAAATTTGGCTCTCAAAAGAAATTTCAATCGTTGTACTGTTGATATTTGGCTCTGTTGACTAATGAGTTTGTCGACCACTAGTATAGATATTTACATTTACCAACACATACATATTTAATGAGAATAATGGCATTACTTTAACTATTTATAAATATCTTTAATGTTCAATTTCATGAAAATCATACCTGCTTCTGCATCCAATATGTTATTATACGTTGTTATGATTAGATAATATTAAGAAAGTCTAGTCTCATGCATATATATGGCTAGAAAAGGGGTGATATTTTAATAGCATTTTCAGATAATTATAAATATTATGAATTCTTCTTTGCTACTACACCAAAACTCAAGGAAGTGTTAATAATTTATTAAAGGTTACTTGCAATGTATACTCTGAGACCATGCCAAGAACTTTTATACTTATTATATTAAAATCAATTAGTTTATCTTATACTTGAAATTTATCTTTTACCCATGCATGATTTTTTATCATCATAATTGATTATTTAAAGGATATTAAAATATTGGTTTACTAGGTTATGCATATCTACCAAATATTAACACATTTATTATGTAACCAGAGGCCTGGTGCACAAAATTTGTGCACAGATAGGGTCCCTATGCCTGGCCGGTGATCAGGGCCAATCTGTGGGGTGACGGGCAGGGCAATCGGGAGGCCCCCACTGGCACCCACCTTGGCCGGCCTGTTGTTGCCCACTTGCCAGCCCTGCCCCCCTGCTGCTGCTGCTGGTTCCTTCCTTCTGCGGGGTGACCAGTGGGGCAATTGGGGGGGCCCCCACTGGCACTTGCCTTGGCTGGCCTCAGGCCTGTGGGCTGTGGGCAGCTCCTGTGTTGAGCACCTGCCCCTGGTGGTCAGTGCACGTCAGTGACCGGTCATTCCACTGGTTGTTCCACCATTCGGTTGATGTGCATATTAGGCTTTTATTATATAGGATATCAATTACACACAGTTCGTTAATGTTACCAACCATTCATCAGAAAAGTCTATAAATCTTGGGAAATTGTCATGATGAGTAATACTAATTTTCCAAAATTCTAAGTTGTGCTTGAAAGCTTAACATTTTATCTTTGGCAAAAAATACTGTCCAGCTAGTTTTCCATGAGGTGATAGAGTCTTTTTTGCCACTTCAAAGGCAACGTCCTCAAATTAAGCAAATCAGAATAAAAAAATTCAGTGGAACGTGAACAATCATGCAGTGCTTTGCCTGGAGACAACCGTTATCCTTCAATATGCAGAAGGGCTTAAGGTGTGCTTTCCATTTGCCACACACAGAATATTTAAAAGATTTGTACTGAAGACTTGAAATTTAATGAAACTGGCTTTAAAATTTTTCTTTATCTTTTATAGTGAATGAGACAGTGAGAAATATCTAATGACTACAGTACAGTTTGGTGCTACTGCTTTGATTCACTAGCAGGTGCCAACAAATTTATCCACCATTTCTTTTGTACCATTAGTTCAAATGTCAACAGAGTTAATAAAAAAACAACTTAAGATCATTAGGAAACTAGTTTGAGCTTATGGACCCTGACAGAGATGGAGATCCCCTGAGTTCCTTGGGCCATACTCTGGAACTTACCAAAATGACAGAACACTATATTAGAATACAATCTAGTCTGATATATATGTATATAAGCTGTTGTGATGATAAAAAAGTTTTTGGTTGATCTCTAACCTCGCCCCCCCCCCGCCCCGCCCCCTTCGCCTTCCCTCTGAAGTATGATGGTCTGTTCGATGCTTCTCTGTCTCTGCATCTATTTTTGTTCATCAGTTTATGTTGTCATTATATTCCACAAATGAGTGAGATCATGTAATATTTATCTTTCTCCAACTGGCTTATTTTGCTTAGCATAATGCTCTCCATGTCCCTCCATGCTGTTGAGAATGGTAAGAGTTCTTATTTATTTATTTAAAATATATTTTATTGATTTTTTACAGAGAGGAACGGAGAGGGATAGTCAGAAACATCGATGAGAAAGAAACATCAATCAGCTGCCTCCTGCACACTCCCCACTGGGGACGTGCCCGCAACCAAGGTACATGCCCTTGACCGGAATCGAACCTGGGACTCTTGAGTCCGCAGGCCGATGCTCTATCCACTGAGCCAAACCGGTCAGGGCAAGAGTTCTTTTTTAAAGCAGCATAGTATTCCATCGTGTAGATGTACCACTGTTTTTTAATCCACTCATCTGTTGATGGGCACTTAGGTTGTTTCCATATCTTTGCTATTGTAAATTGTGCTGCTATGAACATAGGGGTGCATATATCCTTTCTGACTGGTGTTTCTGGTTTCTTGGGATATATTCCTAGAAGTGGGATCATTGGGTCAAATGAGAGTTCCATTTTTAATTTTTTTGAGGAAACTCCATACTGTTTTTCACAGTGGCTGCACCAGTCTGCATTCCCACCATCAGTGCATGAGGGTTCTTTTTTCTCCACATCCTCTCCAGCACTTGTAGTTTGTTGATTTGTTGATGATAGCCATTCTGATAGGTGTGAGATGGTATCTCATTGTTGTTTTGATTTGCATCTCTCTGATGATTAGTGACTTTGAGAATATTTTCATATATCTTTGGGCCTTCTGTATGTCCTCTTTTGAAAAGTGTCTATTTAGGTCCCCTTGCCCATTTTTTAATTGGATTGTTTATTTTCCTTTTGTTATGCATATAAACATAACCAATGGACACAGACACTAGGGGGCTGAGGGCATGTGAAAAGGGGTGGGGGGAACATGGGGAGAGGGGGAAAAAGGAGACATATGTAATACTATATGTAATACTTTAAAGAATAAAGAATTTTTTTAAATGCAAAAAAAGTTTTCTTTTCTGGGTCTCAGTTATTCTCAAAATGAAATGGAAGTAGAAATCTTTAGCTCTTAAATTCTATTTTTTTTTCTGATTTTCTTTGTTTGCATATATATTGCCACCACATGGCAGGGCAGAACAATTCGTAAGTCCTGAAAATAGTAATTTGCCCACTGATCCAGCTGTACTTTGTGTCAAATAGGAACTAAGAATGCTAAATTTAAATATTTTCTTACTGGTGTGCTATTTGGGGATAGGAAGGTCATTTCCTTTGTAATTATTCTTTTAAAATTTGAAATAATTATCAAACTCATTACTTTTGTGTGATTATAACTTTATGCTTTTATATTTTTATATTATTTTAATTTTTGTACAAGAAGTTCAGGCCTGGTAATCATAGTTACCATTTATTGCAATGTGTTAGCTAAGCTGGCCACATGGTCATTATTTTACTTAATATTCTGAAGCAATCAATAAAATACGTAATTCCACAAGGTTCTCCCTGATACTAATAAAAGTGAATTTTCTAATAATGAGAAGAAATATGAATTATTTTTAAATAACTATAAAACACAAACACTTTACATGTACAATTCTAACATGCAATAGGTGATATATTGCAAGATTATTTTTCTTATCTGTCTTTTGTGACTTGAATGTTTAAAACTATTTGTGATACATATACAAATATATATGTAACACAAACACATAAATATGCTTTATCTAAGTAAATGTCAAGACTTTTGCAAGATAAACAGTAGTAAGTGGGTAGTTCAAGGTAGATAAAAGTCAAGGTATTATTCACAAAAAGATCATTATACACAAATTTTGAAGTAATTTAAAAAAACAGAAGTGTGCTACACTTTCAGTGAATGTAGTTGTGTTTATTGTAGAGCATGGTTTTTCTTAGTCCCCGAGGAAACTGACATCTGTATTTGATTTAATGAACTTCTGTTTGTTCCCAACCCATGCAAAAGAAAAGATCCTAGTGCATCTATGAGCATATCCAGCTTTTCAACTTTGGTTCCCAGAACTCAAAACAGGCACTCTGGGAAAGAACTCGTAAGTTTTTACATGTTTTCACAGACCAAGCCACTTAAAGTTTGCCCCCCTTTGAATTTATATTTATCTTTAAATTGATAAAATAAGTTTTTGTTATATTTATTATTATTATTTTAAGCAAAAATCAGAATTTTAGCATGATCTTGCATTAAAATATGTTATTCAAAAACCAGTTAAGTCCTGCTCCAGTTTTTTTGGCCTGAATTATGAATAAAGATTTAGAAAGAATATTATAACTGCAGTGGTGTGTCAGGGAATCAAATAAGGTGTGATTTGATCAAAATCAATCCCATGCAAATACCTGCTATTGAGTTTCACCGTTTTATCTGTAAGGAACAGCTAATGTGGTCTGAGGGAACACTTAAAATATAGTTTTGTGCTGATGCTAAACTTTAATAACTAAGACTTTTTCCCATGTTTTTAAAAGCCTGATAATGGTGCAGTAATTACTGAACTAATGTTATCAATTCCAACAGATATCACATTTATTAAACAGAAAATGCTATGTTGCTCTTCATCAGTTAGAAATGTGTGTAATTGAAATATGAAAATGAAGTCTGTTGGAGTATGTGATTCATCATGAATTCTGCAAGCCCTACACTAACTCTCCTTTTCCTAATTAAACTGTCAAATTGAAATCTTATAATTAATGCAACCACATGCCTTACAGTAGGTTTTCCACCCTCATGTAAAGCTTAATTCAGCAGAAACTTTGCAAGGGCCTTCTCTACGAAGAAGGCGATTCTTTTCTCTTCTGATCTCTTGAGCAGAAATCCTGGTCCTTCTCTCCCCTCACAGAATATTGTGTGGCATGGGATTTCTGTTCTTTGCATGATTAGCAGTGGAGTGGGCTGTTGGTTATGTCAGGGAGCTGGCAATCTCTGCTTTGAGTGTGTCCTTGTGACTCAGTAGAGAGGAAGTTGAGAACTGGATGAGACCTTCTGTATTCCCCCCGGCATGGTGAATTTCTATACCATAATAAGGCCGTTTTCCTTTGTTGCTGAAATTTAAAGACTGAAGTGTATTCTTTCCTGGTTAGAGCTTTGAGAACATAGATGTTCATCTTTGTTTTGTAATACTTGGTGGCAGAAAGTGATTGACATGAACTTATTTTATACTCAGGGTATAAACTTTATAGACAAGTAACCCTCAACCTGGCTTGAGTATAAATATGAATTTTGTTTGGGCAAAGAGATATGTTGGAGATATCTTACTCAGAGAGGACTTATTTCTGCATATTTCTGTCCTATCACTTGGGTCGTAAAAATATTTTACCTATTGTGTTAGCTCTGGTCCATTGGTAGTTGCTGCCTAGCTGTTATCTTAAGAAGGATTGTGAATTTATTTCTGGCTCAGCTTGGCATAATAGGGCTGAGATCAATTTGTAATGTCTGATATGGGAGGCAATGGATGTGGGCAGCAAAGTGAGTCTTAATTTCATCCCTGAGATTGTCAGGTCCTTAGTCAAGTGCCTTTTCATCATCTGCGATGTCTCTAGTAGCTCAGGTTTTTATCAGATTCTATCTCTGGTCAAACTTGAGTTTGTCTTAAGTTTTCCTTAGAAACAGGTTCTCTACCTAGTTTTCAAATTTCATAATCACATACTTCTGATTATCTGGATTCTTTTTTATCATTTTTTACAAAACAATATTTTCAGATGTAGATGCAGTGCTCCTCATTGTCTGGTTGGTTGGATCCATAAGTCTAATTACATTTTGAAATATCTAGCTCTTAAATTTGGTCAATTAATATGTACAGTTTTATTCACTTTATCTGTCTAAATATAGATAGTTAGTATGCCACTTGTTGGTATATCCAAGGCAGGCAGGAAGGGTGACAGTTCCTGGATAGTCACAAAGCCTCAACATTAATAACAACATATAAAGACCATTATAAACTGATGAACAAAAATAGATACAGAGGCAGAGCAGCATCAAACAGACTGTCAAATTACAGCGGGAAGGCTGGGGAGGGTTGGAGGGTGGGGGGGGGGGTAAGAGATCAACCGAAGGACTTGTATGCATGCATATAAGCATAACCAATGGACATAAGACACTGGGGGGTAGGGGAGGCCGGGGGAATGTCAAGGGGGGGAAAAAAAGGAGACATATGTAATACTCTTTGTAATACTTTAAGCAATAAAACAAAATTAAAAAAAATAACAACAGTTCACCTCAATCTCTCTATGTATCAATGACCATGTGAGTGTCTGGAATTCTGCAATATGCTAGTGAGTGGGCTGCACTAGGGGAGAGCTGGTGAAAAGAGGCTTTCCTTTTTAGCCTATGATTTTTTAAATATAATTTATAGATTTCAGGAAGGGAGAGAGTGAGTGAGAGAGAGAGAGAGAGAAACATTAATGATGAGAGAGAATCACTGATCAGCTGCCTCCTACATATCCCCCACTGGGGATAGAGCCTGCAACCAGGGTGTGTGCAAACCTTGACCTTCTGGTTCATAGGTCGATGCTCAACCACTGGCCATGCTGCTCAGGCTATTCTATAATTTTTTTCCACCAATCAATATTCCTTTTGTAATTTTTAAAATAATGAATATTGTAAACACAATGCTATTACATTTACAAATATATGTAACCTGCATGCCAGCTAGGACATCTCTACTCTTGAACCCCTTTTATTTGGTCTATAGGAAGGACATGTCACCTCTAAGATTTCTGAGAATTACTGATAGGAGTACATTTTCATGGCTCTGGCTTCCTTGCTTCTTTTGCTGTTTTCCTCATGTCTCTATATTTTTTAGCTGTTTCTTTATCTCTGCCTTGCTCCAACCCAAGCATGGAACTCAGACCCTTTACTTAATTTGCACACACAGACACATGCAAAGTTTTGTGTAAAGCAGATGTTTCTGAAAGTTTGAGAAAATGGAGAATCTGACACCACAGCATCATAAGCAATTTGAGATGAAATTACTCATCATAATTACTAGGAGTTCTTTGGCCATTTTACCATGTCACTCTACCCTTCTATATTTTTCTTTCCCAAAAGTAAAAATTTTACTCTCGGGAGGGAACAACATTCTCTGATTGTATTATATAGAAAAAAATCTGAGAATTGAGTTGTTCTTTGCATGTCAGTAATGCACTTGCTGTCCTGGTCTCTGTTGAACAATGGGATTCCTACTCTGGGTTTCATCATTTCTTTCCCTCACAGGGGGGAGATTATACTCACATAGACCTAGGCTTTGGTTTGGGGTTTATGTTTGTATTTTTTAATGTGCACACATATATTTGTAAAACATATACAAATACATGTAGGCTTTTTGTATGTTTGTGGGGGTGTATTTTCTTTAACTATTCCCATGTTGGTTAATAGCAACAATGATGTATACATATATTACTATGAGATTTCCTTGGGGATAGGATGCCTGAAAGTGTAGTTAAATTTTTGAAAAATAATATTCTGATTTTAAAAACAGATGTTTCAAATTACAACCCAATAATCTGGTGAATGAAATTCTCTATTTCATCACAGTATTGCTAAACATCAATATTTTTAAATTAAAACAATTTTTGTTAATCTACTGGGAAAGAAATGGTGTTATTATTGTTTGATTTTTATTTACTCAATAACTAGTGATGCTGAACATTTTTTGAATTCTTCCTTTAGCTATTTGTATTACATCTTGGATTACCTATTCATATCTTTTGCTTATTTTTCTATGTTTTTTTTTCACTGCTTTTCTTACTGTTTTGTGAAAGCTTACTTATGTGCTAAGAACATAAGCTGATTTTTTATGCATTAAACATTGCAAATACCTTCTCTAAAATGTCACATCTTTCATATTGTTTAAAGTATATTTTATATCTCAGCAATTTTAGGTTATATTTAGGAACAAGGGGAAATAGTCTATCACCAATTTTCTTGGAGATTTCAGATATGACTTTAAAAGCTCTTTCACTTTCCACTACTTTATTCTAATTCTTTTACAAATTGGTTTCATATATGTGGATCTTTAATCTTTATCAAATTTATTTTTGTGAAAGTTATGAGATAGGGATCTAACTTTTTTTCCTAAATAAATGGTCAACTACTTGTATGCCATTTATTAAAAAACCCAATATTTAAAGCTGATTTTAAATGCCACTTTTTCAATATATTGAATAACCTTATACATATATGTTGATGGATTAATTTCTATACTCTATTCTGTAGCTTTTAAAATATTTTTATATTCTGCATGGTTGATGCAGCTCATTATGTTTCATTTTCTATTAATTTCTGGCTGTTTTCCAAGTCACTAACATGTATTAAGTGATTTTCATCTTGGGCACCTTGGTCGTTTTCTTTGCCATTTTCTAGCTCACAGGAATTGCTCAGGGGCTGGCTATGTCTTTAAATATTGCATTTTCTCCCCAGATTTCATAAAGCAATAAAAATAAGAAATTTCAATAATTTTAAACTCATGGTAAATCTACTTCTGAACAAATGCTGTACATTTTTATTAAAAGTACTTGTAACAAATAATATTCTTGTTAAAGAAAGGAGTTTATATGCTTTATGCAAGGAAATTATGGTGGCCTTCCCCCCCCAATTTTCTTATAATGAAAGTAATGCATATCATTTTTATTTTTTATTTATTTATTTATTTTTTCTATGTAGGAGAAATATACTACTACTCAACCTCTACTGTAAGGTTGGAAGCTCTGAGAACTCCTTTTATGTAGCATGTTATGGAGGTATTCCTGCTCCCAAAGGAATAATGCATATCATTTTTAGAGAGCACATATATATATATATATATATATATATATATATATATATATATATATATAAGAAATTAATAAATAATTCCATTATATGTGATGAATATTACAAACTTCTGATGCAGACTTTTTCTTTTTTATATGTGCTTATACATATTTTATGATTGTTTTGCAAAAATGAGCCCAATTGTACATATTGTTTGTTATTATTTTTTACTTATATATATTTTTGAAATTAATAACTTTTTTCAAATATTACATTAATTCCCTTATATTGATGTGTCATGATTGAATTAACCATTACGTATGTGGGGATTTGTAGTTTGTTTCATTTATTTTTAATACTATAAAAATCACTGCAATGAACAATTTTTTGTGCATTTATGATTATGTCCTTTGTGAATTCATTAGCAGAATTTTTACATAGAGCAAATATATACATTAAAATAATTGTTATACCTTGCCATTTTACTCTCAAGAACCCCCAACTAAGGTGGCATTTATGTCTCTACACAGAATAACAATGTTCTTTAGTCCATGTGTGTGCATGGGGATAGACTTCATTTGACTGTAATCCCAATTGGGCATCTCAGAGAAAGCACAGCCAGAGGATGGTGCTGAAAACAGAGCAGGAGACAGTGGGCATTTCTCCAGTTCACACTCTTGGAACTGTTCTGTGTCTCAGCATGGTAGTCTGTCCAATATTTAAGTAGAATGACTTAAAAATACTTGTTGGTTGGTGGCCAATTTTGGATAATGTTAGATGGGAAATGATTCTCAAAGGAGAGATTATGGGAGGAAAAAAGGAATGATCATTTTCTCATGGGACTCAGGAAAATGCTACTGCTCTCTGATAAATGAAAATGCTACCCGTGTGTAATGAATTATTTTCTGTTTCTAGTCTATTTCAACTGGTTGCAGCAGAGTGGTTCAGAATACAGCCAGTGTAGTCAGAGAGCGTGGGTTCTAAGCTTAGTTCTGCCATTTACTGTCTGTATCAACTTGAACAATGACTTTCACCTTTCTGAATCTCAGTTTCTTCAGCTCATTGTCAGGTTTAAGTGAGATAATTCATGTAAGCCCTTTGGATAGTGCTTGGAAAATAATAAATGTGCAGTAATTGTTAATTAATGCTACTATTAGCTAATGATAAAGCAGAAAAACAGTCTGGTGTCACCAAGTACATAGGAGCAATACCTCTTAAATAACTAGTGTTTTTAAGGTTGACTGGATGTTTTTCTTCTCCTATTCTTCCTTTGGCTTCTGCTGAGTAAACCAAGTAAGAGGAGAAGAGGGAGAAAGAGAAATAAGCTATGACACAATTATGATGTGCTCTGTTTCTATTTGGAGAGACAAGTAGAGAATATTAGCTGGATGCAGAGGACTAGAAAAGAGTGAAGCATGTATTTACATATATTTGTATTAATTGGAACTATTTTATGTAAACCTATCAATTTGTGTTAACCTTATATTGCTCAACATTCCTTAGCCAAATGAGGCCATCTGAGAAATCCAACTATGTTCACTTCTCATATAACTTATTGTCCATGTATTCAAAATTGATGTTTTCAACATTCTCCTGTCAAAGTTTTGGCCCCTAAATTCCAAAATCACTTTTAGAGGCCCATTCCATTGCATGCAAGAGAGTTTTATGTTCATCCTAATATCTCCAGCTTTAATTTAAATGTTTCCTCTTCATAGACAGATAAAAGCTTGACATTTTCATGATAAAATGTCTTCACATATGTGAAGACAATAATTAACTAATCTCTTAATTCACTATTTGGGAGACTAAAAACCTCCATTCCTTTAACCTTTTCTTTCAGTGATTTGTGAAAGAATTGGCTTAAAGTGGTTTCAGACTTTGTGTCTTCCTCTCTACTTGAACTTTCACCTCTTGAACTTAGCATTTCAGTTGAAAAGGGTATGATTTTCTTTCTCTAGGCCACAATATGATTTAATAACAATGTTTAGCACTAATGCAATTATTATATTAACATACACTCAAGGATATCTCTTTAACATTAATAGCTGTTCACTCATTTAATACACGTGGATTTTGTACTATGTGCCAGGCTAAGTGCTTGGGAAACAATGTTAACTGACATAAATAGTCCATAACCTCATGAAGTTTACACTCTAGTGGGGGGAAAGGACAATAGACAGAAACAAGTAAGACAAACAATATGATGTCAGATAGTGATAAGTGACCTTAAAAAAATAAAGCAGGATATGATGATAAAAATTAGAAGGAGGAAGTTCAGAGGCTTTTTTTAAAAAAGGGTGGTCACATAAGAAATAAAACCTTATAGAAAACAAAATTATATTAAGGAGCTGGCCATATTAAGATAAGAGGAAGAGGGTTTCAGGCAGAAGAAAGGAGTAGAGTAATGCTTAGAGGTGAAAGAGCTTCATATGTTGCAGAGAAATGGGACTCATTCCATGGCGATGAGGTATAGAGTGGTGCCCCTGAGTTCAGATAGGTGACTGGGCCAGGCAAGATAGCATCTGCAAAGTAGGTGATGATACTGAGTTTGGATTTTACCCCAAGTATGATCAGAACCCACTGGATACATGAGAGCTGAACAGAGTTGTGACACATGTTTTATGAAATCCCCATGGTTTGAGTGGAAATAGACTATTGGAAGAAGTAGCAGAACTAGGAAAACATGTTGACAACATAGTTTCTCACATGCTCCATAAACATCTTTTACCTCCAATGTGGAGCATAAAGAGTCCAAAAGAGGAAGGCTGTGTTGTTGCAGGTCTTGAATAAAAGTGACATAAAGAGTCTCAATGTAGAGCATTCTCATGGGTTAGGTATCAGTTTCAGTGCAAGGTTCAGGAATGCTTAGCCTCAGCGATGGACTTCAAAGTGGTCATAGAACTCATTTATTTTGTCTGAGAGATAATTTCATTTATCCTGTGCCCAAAGAGTAGGGTTGAAAACTACAATAAGTGTGTAAATTGAAACAAAATAATTGGAAGATGTGGTCCAACCTTTTGATGAAGGAAGAAGACATATGTAAAATAACTACATGTGTTGATGATGCAATTTGCAATTTATCAAAATGTGATTAATTAAAGTTTGATACTTTGCAGTATCAAAACCTCTTAAATTTTAGTTCCTTTTTTATATAGAGGCAATGATTCTTGGGTACCCAAATCTAGTATTCTTTAATCTTTTATTTTTAGCATTTCACTTTGAAACAACCAAAGCAACAGAAAATGTTTTTCAGTTGGTATAATTATTAGTGTTTTAAGAATATTGAAGTCTATACTTTTACCACAAGTATGTTCACTGTTTTATATACATCAAAGTAAAATTAACTACCCTTGGATAGCTTAGAAATCTAACCCCACATATGATATTTTCTTCTGTGGTAAGATACATACTGAGCTAAAAACTGATTTACAAATGTCTCTTTGGATTTCAAGCTATTTGCAAGATGGGGACAGACTGTATTCTGTGCACTCCATAGAGGAAAGTTGAAGTACAAAGAAATGAGTGGGGTTTGTTGGGAGCAATGAAGTATATAATGTATGTTTTTAGTAAGAAATGGTTAATGTTTCCCCTGCTTTCACTTGAACTTGACTCATTTGCTGCTTGATATTTACTGAGACTAGAGGAGTTTTTTTTTTTAACCTTTTGAGCAAGTTGGCTCTGTGTGTAATTATGCCCTAAAATGGAGCCCTTAAGCTGTGTTTTGAGGGGTAAAAATAATCACAGCAGAACAAAAGTGATTCACCTCTCACTTTGCCAGAGAAAAGCAGACAAAAAGAGCAAGAGAAAACATATTTTGACCACTGAGAGACAGGCTTGTTGGAGACAACACACTCATCTCGAGATTTCTTTTTATGCCCCTTTGCTTCTTCATTAAAACATCAATCTTGTAGCGTGTGTTCAGGAACCTGCCTAAGTATTTTCTTAGGATGATTTACTTGTCTTCTGTTAAGAAAAAGAAGCCCATATTTTTCTCAGTTCTGGCTATTGGTGGAAGTGACTTCACCATCCTGAGTGGTGGAAGTCCCTTTCTTGGCAATGCAGTATCCAGATTCCACAGGCCTTTGCTTCCCTGCAAAGAGGGGCACTATTGCTGAGTAGGCCCTGGTGTACACATTAGTACAATTATACTGGATTAAATGTCAGTGTAGCTGCATAATAAGTTTACTTGGATGAGGAGGAAAATGCAACTTACAGAGAACTGTGATTTTTCAAAAGGTTAACAAAGCAGAGGCAGCATTTGAATGGTGGAAGCAGAAATGAGTGTTTTATTCCACAGTCCTTGGGATAGTTATGACTGGCTGATAAATAAGAGCATTTTGATTTATACTCTTCAAGATACTGCTACCAATTTTGAAGTTTAAGTCATTCTTTCATTTGTCAGAAAATGGTAATAGGCCAACGTCTTATTACTATAGCTTTTAAAAATAAATATCCTCTCCAGGCCTCACATTGTTTTCCTCCTTGTTACAACAATCAAAGTGTTGGCACACATGGAATATATTTCATAAAATATGTTAGTTACTCCCCAAAGATAACAACTATAGGTAAGTTCCTTTTGGGGTTGTGATTTCAGAAAGCAACTGTGCATACGCACTTTGTCTCTCCCCCCTGTGGAGTGGGCAATAAACAATGTGCTTACTGCACAAAATTCCTCACTGCCAATTGCTAACAACAAAAGTATACACTAAAAAATTGAGGGATACAGTGTGGCATCAAGTAGATGCCAAACTCTTTATCCAATATATACGTTGTTTAAATAGATGATTTCTCCCCAAAGAATTGTCGTGAATAATATTTTAGAATAGGAGTCTTATTTTTCATTGTTGGGCTGCTAGATTCAGGAGCTATGGCAAGGAAGCTCTATAAAAAGCCAGAGATGAGATTTTAACTTTGATTTCTGGCAATAGTTAACTATGAGGAAATGCTTTCAATTTATATTTTCTTACCACTCTATTTTTTTCCCATGGCTTAGGAGAAATGCAGATCTTATTTCTTGAATATTATCTACATTAATTCTGATGACCATGATCTGAAATCAATATCTTTTGCTTATGTAAAAATCTGCTGTTTCATAGAAAAATGTTTCTGAATTAGAAATCATACTGACTTTAAATATGATTCTACAGAAACTTGAAAAATCAGCTTGCTATGGCAGGTGTTTTTGATAGATATATTTTGATGATTCTTGTCCAAATATCTGTTTTATTGGGAAGAAAGATTCTAAGAAAAAGTGTTGATAGCTTCTCTTCAAAAGTTTTCCATGCTAATAAAAGAACTTCTACTTTCTTTGAAAATCCATGCTTTTATACAATTAGCAGTTTCAGAATTAATCTGTTTTTCATTTTCTGTAAGTCAAAACACCATATGAGGTGTGCTGCAGGAAAAGAAAAGGAAGGAAACAAAAAGACAATAATTTCCTCCTTCAGCACATTCTCATTTTATTTAAACATTTATGGAAGTGAGAAGGTGTCTGTGTTTTTAGCATCAAGCTCCAGTCATGATGGCTTCGCACTGTAAGAACCTACTCCAAAACCTGCTCTTTGTGTAGCTTCTCAGATGGAAAGACCAAAAGTGTGTAATTGGGCTGGCTCAGCTGCAGGGCTACAGCACTCAGCAACCCTCAATGTGCAAGACTTCAAACTAAGAGTTTTCATGCCAACCTCAGAGGTCAAAGGTTCCAAAGACCAATTGCTAGGATTCCATTCTAGAATTTAAATAATATTTTGGAAGTAGTTCAGAATGTCTCCTCTCTCTGCCTCTTTCCCTCCTTCCCTCATTTTTCTCTTACACACACACACACACACACACACACACACACACACACACTTTTTACCTTTCTAATGGAGTATTATCTTCTAAAAAGAAAGTAGGAAATTGTTCAAGATATGCACAGCAACTTGGACTTGTATTAAAGGATGTTCACCTTAATGATTCTGTAATTCATGGGTCAGACCTAGATAAGTGACAAAGATATTTTGCTTATGTGTTTATAGACATGTTTCAATCAATTAGAGTTATTGTTTCTTGACATATAGGCAAACTTTTTTCCTCCAGCAAATATATTTGATACTGTAATTTAGAGAGTTTCATGTAGAAGGGACTTGTTTGTTGCTATGTCAGGTCACCGTATAATTTTTGGCTATATTAAGACTGACTCCTCAAGTGTCAGTATGATGACAGCTTTAAAGTCTAAATGAGCTCAGCCCTGACTATATCTGCATGCGTGTCTCATGCTCCTCATAAACATTACATGTCCAAGAGAGAACTGATTCACCACTCTCATACCTCAGTTGAACAGTTTTATCCTATCTATCCTATCTCAGCAAAGGCCCCACTGTTTGTCATCTTTGATTCTTGCCTTCTCCTCAATACTCGTATACACACACCACATTAGCATGTCTTTTGATTCTATCTGCAAAGGGTATTTAAATATGACCACCTCTCTTCGTTTTCATTGTTTCCATTACCACTACCTTGGTCTAAGCCTCTGCCATCTCTCTCTCGGACAAGGAGAAGCTGTCTAACAGTATCCCCATTGTTTTTATTGCAGTTCTCTTATTTACTTTCTTCAAAGGCCAATCAGGCTGTTTCCCATCCAATGACCTGCCATTACTTATAAGGAAAACCAACTCTTCTCCATGGCCTTCCAAGTCCTGCATCATCTAGCTCTTTCCTGTCTTTCCTACTCATGTTCCTCTAACACACAGCGGTTCTTTCAGTGTTTGAAACATTACCTTCTCTTCTCGGAACATTCCTTCCCAGCTCTTCATGTGACCAACTCTTTCTCTCATCTTTGGGAATCACTTCAGATGCCACGCCTTAGAGATCATTTCATGCCCCTATCTAAAGCCCCTCCAAAGGGCTCTACCCAAACCCTTCTCCCAGTGTCAGTCTCTATCACTTCACTGTTTTGCTGTCACCCTTCTACAGTTTATTGTTATGTATTACTGTGGTTGATCTCCCCCAATAATGGAAGCTTCATAAGAATAAGGGCTTTGACTTTTCACCATTGAATATCCAATACTATGAACAATGCCTTGCACAAAGCAGACACTCAATACATATTTGTTGAATTAATGCTGTTATAATAAATAAAGTTTCATATTTGGGGATATAGCAATGATATTCATGAAAACATTTGTTCTCTTAGAGTTTTGAAGATCACTCTACAAAACTAAAAACAAATATAATAATAAAAACAAATATAATACTTTTCTCTGTATAAATATAGTAATACTTGCCTCTAAAAGCAAGCAAAATAGAAAAACTCATTATACTTAATCACTTAATTTGTTCTAGAATTTAAGAATGAAAAATTATTTTTACTTTAAAAAATGTAATTAGTATATAAGATTATGAAGCTCCAAGTATTCAAGAGGTAAGCCAATAATTTAAAAATGTCAACAAAGACCAAACCAAGTATGTGAACCCAAAGTTCATTAATCATATTAGTAAGAGCTAATATTCCTTGAATTCTTCCTGTATCAAATGCTTAGCATCTATCATTTTACTTGAATTTCATAACAATGCTGTGAATTTGCACTATTATTTTCATTCCACAGATTTGAGAAAGCTGAGGCTCAATAAGATTAGGAAATCTACCAAAGATGTCGCTGCACATGAGTGGTAGAAACTTGAAAACATTGAAACCCAACATTCTCACGAAAATGTTTGAGCTCTTCATCCTTTGTTGTCTTTTTTTCCCTGAACATATTTATGATGTGATAAAATGAAGTCTCAACATGGCTTTTTACAAACCATATTAAAGTGCGCTTAAGTTTGCACTTCAGATGCAGGAAACAAACTTTGGCAGCATCTCCGAATATGCTCCTACCTCATTCCTAGCTGTGGCTTGTTCCTTCTATCTTGGACACTGGAATTTTGATCAAATTGGGTGATAGGAAAAGCATATATCCTTCAATACTGTCCAGAATAATAAATGTCCAGAGCTGGCATGGGACACTGTGGAGGAAGTACCATAAATTTCATGCCGAATCAGCTTAAGGAGGCAAGCTAAGGCCAAAGAATCACAGCTGTCATTTGGCTGTGGGAAAGAGTTCAGAGGTCCCTTTTACTGCTCATTCCCATGAACTCGAGGTTCTCAGAGGGGCACTCCAGGAGGTGATGCTCCATTTTCTGTAGTAAAGTGACCCAGAACATGACAGATTGCTAGTAGTTAGTCAACAGGTTATGATGAAAGTCCAAACCTGATTTATTTCTTTTGCCCAGGATTGGCTGTACTTTTACATCTGTTCAATTACACACAGACAGCTTAACAGATCTAACAGAAGCCACTCCAAACTATCAAATTGATTTTTCCCACTAATATTTTATTCCCTAAAAAATTCATAAAAATTATGAGACATAATTAAATATTTTAAGTTTCCAAAAAAAGGTGATCTCTACCAACAATTGTAATTTTTGTTTATGTGGGGCAAAACTCATGTTAGGATTTGAATTAATTAATTAAATTAAGGAGAAATTTCTTTTGTCGTGGAAGAATATGACTTAATCCAAATATGGAATATTGAGGATCGTCATGAGAATGGCCATATGCTGGGGTCCGGTATTACTGTCAAGATCTTTTCAGACTCCATGTTCATAAAAATGTGTGATCAGTTTAGGACTATCATGATTGGCAATTTGTAAAAAAACCTTTGGGGTGTTGTAAAATTTGATGATAATGAAAGAGAATGACAATAATAATAAAAGAAACAATAAAAACTATAGAGTCTTAATGCATTCCAGGCACTCTTCTGAATGTTTTATATTTATTAATTAAAATTATTATAACAATTCTATAGCATAGGGTCTATTTTTATCTCCATTTTATAGGTGGTAAATTGAGGTTAAGTAATTTGCCCAAGGCCAAAAGCTAAGCTTTAATTACAAAAGTTATCTAGTAATAGTTATGATAAAGGAAATGGGTTTTGCTGTTATTCCGTCAGGAAAAGGACTTTTGAGAGGACACAGTTAATGAAGAAAGAAAGTTAAGATTTCTAGTTTTGCCACTAGATTTGCTGAATAGTTGATATCCTTTAGGCTAGATGACATAGTTGACAGAAAATAAAGAAAAAGTAACAAATACTTTTTCACATTTTTATTGCTTTTTTGTTAAGTCCTTTAGGTCTTGATATAGTATATCAAATATATAAACATACCCTTATTTACACCCTGTTTTGTGGCCCATTTTGCCATTTGATTTACCATTTTATAAAAGCCAGGCAATCTAGTAGAACCAGAATTATGTTGATTTGGGGAGGAATAGAAACCAGAAAGGTGCCAATTTCTCCAGGGCAATGTTGATTTATTTTGACTCTTGGCTTCCTATCAGCATACATTTTTGGTACCATCTCAGAAGTGGAACACCAGGAAAATGTTGACTTTTCAATGTTACTCACATGGAAGAGCATGTAAAAGAAGAAATTAGAGTGCAGTTTCTAGCAAATAGTTTGAAAATTTAAAATGAAAACAAACTTCTTGGTCTTTAAATTAGAACACTAGGGAGAGAATCAGTAACAACTGTGGTACTTCAGTTGTGATGTGCAGGGTTGATGTTGAATAGTTAAAAAACTGTCATTGAGTTTTTTTACATGCTAACTAATTAATGATAATGAATCTTATTTTTTCTTTGTACATTTTGAACATATTTCAAGATGAATAGTCAGAATACTTTGTGGGCATATATGTGCTAATCTTGGCATCTGAAATAATTCCTCTCTTGTTCTATAAAACCCAGTATAGGAAACACTCTTCTCTTTAAGCCAATAACTGGGTTGATTCATACGCTGGCTCTTATAATTTTTATTTAATTCCTCCATCATATGACACTTTATTTTTCCTCATAATCATCAATAATGCCTGCATTAACTCAGTACTGTGAGACAAAAAAATGAAAAATAAAGTGAAGAAACTTCTGTACTCCCTACTGGCTAATTATTTTAGAATTTAAGTAAATGTTGGCTATATTGTGTCAACCGCACATGGTGAACATTATTACTGTCTCCCCAAAGCTAAGAAGCTACTTTTTGTATTTTATTTGTTTGTTTATTTGTATTTTTATATTTATGTCTCTTGCTAAACAGTCCTTGGAACAGCAAATAGTCAATTGATATTTTGGGAAAGTGTTTATTTAGAATGTCATGGGGCTGTTTTTGCTGTATTCTATACACACATTGTATATATGGTTGGGAATATATGTGCCTTTCTAATTTCAAAAACCACTTATGGGGGTGTGGGTACCATGGGCAGAGTTTTGGAATTCAGATGAGTAGATAGACAACCAAAATCATCAATTCTGTACTTTTTCTCTGGTGTCAGTGCTGTGCACCTATTTATGGTAGAGGTGACATGACTACATTTATTAAGATACAGAAAGCTTTTATTTTCCCGGACTTCTCCAATAAAACCACAAGGATACCTTAGAAGGAGACAGCCCCCTCGCCCTCACCTCAGCTGCTCCTTTATTCACCACAGTCCGGGACACCCTTGATCCCTTCAGCTCATTGAGAAAAAGGTTTCATTGTCCTTGTTTACTTATCTTTTGAAAAGCCATTAAAGAACTTTGCTAAAATAAACAAACCCGAAAGCTAGTCTATAAACACCTCAAAAACATTATGGACCCTCTTGGTAAAACAGGTTCAACAAAACTATATTTGGTGTTGAGACTGATACTGTGACATAGAAAAAATACCATTTTAATATTTTGAGGTTGTTGTGTAATAAAGGGTTAAAGGAAAGAAGGAAAGAGTCACCAAAGTGAGGCAGAAGTCAGAGAAAAACAGTTCAGACAGTAATTGCTAGGTTCCTTTTCCTTTCTACTAGCAGGGACATCAAAACTTCAAATGGACCCAAAGAACTTACCTAATCTTTTGCCTCTTGGCTGCTGAGGCCAAATACTTCTAAATCTTTACAAGTCACACACTGCACACAACTCTGTCAGTTGGTCTCTGAAGTTGGCTGGTATATTATTTATTTTTTTTTATTACAATTCTGCATCCTGAAGATAAACCACTATCATCCTCATAATTAGTAAAGATTTTAAAATAGAGAGAAGCAAAGATCAGTTATTGACAAATATGGCACATTAAAGGGAATAACATGCATATGTAGGCTATAGTGATTTCCGTGACTTAATTAAAACTAGTAGAATAAAACTGGAAAATTAAGGACATTGCTAAGAAAAAGAAACTAAAAGTGAAAAAACGTAGCAATAAGATGACTGTGATGGTGTTAATAATTAAAACCTATTAATAAGTCCCTGCAAATCCGGACATTGGGATCAGTGGTTGGAGACTAAATGATCTCCACTCTTGCTTAGCAAGAGGTGGTGGGAGCTCATAGTACTTACAAATTTTGGAGGTGGGTATAATGTTCATATTGACTAGAAATACAGTGTTTTTAAGAATACTTTTGCATTTAGTAACATCTTTTAACATAAAAAGCATTTGATGACATTAATTATAACAGTCTCATCCATTGGTTTAAAAAGATCCAATAAGGGAGCTGAGTAGGTATTTGTTAAAACAAGAAACATGAACTTTCAGATTTAGATTTTGCTGCATAGAGTAATCATTTAGTCGCTAGGGTAAGATTAGATGTTTTTTAAGAATAATTTTGATAATTCTGTAGGAAAGGTACTTAATCCAAATGCTGTTAATTTTAGATGAAAAGCTATCTGAAACACGAGGAGCTATACTTATCATCTTTTATGTACTTATCTTACTATTTCATATTTAAGCAATCTTTTATTGCTTATACTATGAAACTAGAGGGGCCTGGTGCATGAAATTTGTGCACTCGGGGAGGGGTAGTCCCTCAGCCTGGATTGCGAGAGGACACAGGTCAGGCCAAGGGACCCCACTGGTGCACGACTGGGGCCGGGGCGGGATGCAGGAGGTTGGCCAGCTGGGGAATGGACTGTGGGAGGGCGGCAGGGCGTGTCCGACCCATCTCGCTCAGTCCTGATCTATCAGATGGACCCCGGCAGCAAGCTAACCTACTGGTCACAGCATCTGCCCCCTGATGTTCAGTGCACATCATAGTGAGCGGTTGAGCAGCCTTAGCATATCATTAGCATATTATGCTTTGATTGGTTGAATGGCTGACTGAACAACTGGACACAGCATATTAGTCTTTTATTATATAGGATATCCCCTGATTAAAAAAATGCCTTCACTTTAGGTAAGTTCTGGTAACCCACTGCCATCGTACCAGCCAGATGTCTTCACTTTAGAAAAATTGAAAAATAAAGGACAGAGAAAATAATGTAAAAGTCACCTGTTATACCCCCATTAGAATAATCACCTTTCTTACTTGTGAACATTTTAGTGTTATTCCTCTCCTTTATATGTATGTGCGTGTACATAGTCCAGCCTACATCACATATGACAGCTGTTCTTTTAAACTATAAAGCATTCTCAGACATTTCTTACATTTTCTTGTCTTACTAAATAAAATCTAGTAAGAACAGTTAAAAATAATGATTTGCACAAGTAGAAGATCGTCTACTGTTTTTAGGTGGAATTGTAGCACTGCAGAAAAGTCAAGGTGGCTAATCTGAAATTATCCTTCAGTAGACTAACCACATAGACAAGCACCCTATAAAACTGAAGAGTTGAAAAGTTTATATTTTTAGGTCAACCTGCCTAAACTGTATATTGTGTTGGATTATTTTGTCATCCTCACACACTATTAATAAGGTGTTTCTTCTTCCTCCTTCCTGTGGTGTGGTGCCATTTACTTCTTTGATTCTCTAAGTATAGAAGACTCTTGAGATTATAATAAGAATGGGCTGCAGTGGATAGAGCTAAGAATAAACTAGTGCAAAACTGATTTTCTAAAGTAACAAAGGTCCCACTAATCGGTATAGTCAGTGCGTAACTATTTTTCATTTTTGTCTGTCTTTTTTTTTTTTAGCACAAATCATTGCTTATGAAAATGAAGTTTTCTATCATCAGTACTAGTACTACATAACTTTTGGCAAAAAATGTGCCCAGTGAGTTTCTGAGTAATCTCTGTATATGTATATAGGGATCTGAAAGAAAGTCAGGAATATGTTGATTACGTGGGACAAGAAAGCCACACTCACTCACATGTTAAATCAACCCTGAAAATGAGGTTAAGCCATCTGAGGTTTAATAGAAGGAAGGTTTGTTTCATTCCCACAAAGTCTGATCCGCTTCAGGGGAAACTCAGAGATGCAGGCTGTTTATGACTATGGCTTTATTACTTTAGCATATGGTCTCCAAGGTTGCCACAGAAAAAGGAGAGACAGAGAAGGCACACAAGTTTTGATTGTAGCTGTCTCAGTCCGCCAGTGACACGCACCCATTCTTCTCTTAGTACATTTGCCAGATTAGTCACATAGCTTCAACTTAATTGCAAGCGAGGTTAGGAAATTTTTCAGGTTATATCAGTCAGGAGCCTACTAGAGAAGCAAAGTCAGTAGAAAATATACATGTTAAGAGAATTACTACAAGGAATTGTTTCGCACAATTGTCTGGCTGGATAGGCAAGTCTGAAATCCAGAGGGGGCCCCGACGAAGGGGGAATCATGAGTGGACTGGAGCTGACTCCCAGGCAGAGGCTGAGCTGTTATCCACAGGAAAATGTTCTTTCTGTCTGATGGAAGGCTTAGCTCTGCTTTTAAGATCTGTCACCCGACTGAAACAGGTCTACCCGAGTTATCCAGGATAATCTCCCTTACTTAAAATCAACTGATTATAGCCTTTTAATAACATCTGCACACTCCCTTCACAGCAATGACTGGCCTAGTCTTAGATTGAATTACTGTCGCTAGCCAAGTTGACACATGAAAAAAACCCACACATTTCAAGGGAGCCTGTGGAGTGATAGGTGAGCTCTACTGGTCTCTGCCAGAACATGAGATCATTAACCTGGTCTCAAGCATCACTCATTAACAGCTACAACAAAAAGAGCTGTGTGAGGAATAATCATATCAATGGTCCTGTGAGTTGATGTGTGAGAAGGAAGAGAAACATCACTTATAATTATATAATATTTACATTTCAACATCTAGGATGAATTCAAAAAGTATTGAAGACATTTAATCTAGAAAAATTTTACCGAGTTGTTAGAGACTTGTCAAGAACCAGCAAAACACCTCATCACACTAATTTATCCCAGCAGAGGTTGTTTTGATATTTTAAGTGTGATATTAAATACAATTTTATGCATGTTGTCCTTGTTTCTCCACTCCCAACTATTTTGCTAAGCTATGCTATTGTTATCACCTAAGCGTCTCATGCATATTTGTTAAATTATTATTAGTCAGTCGAAACTGGCCTGTGCCTTTAATCTTAATGCTACAGAACTTAGATTTTACTTGAAGTTTAAATGCTGTCTCTTAATTATCTTCCTTCCTTTTTTTTTTTGCCTCTTGGCATTGACTTTGTGTTCCTCTCTTGCTTCTCATTAACAGCCCACTGAGCCGCATCATCTTCTCACAGTGACAACGGCAGGGCAAGATAGCTTCAGTTGAGTAACTCACATTACTACCAATCAGTTGGTCCTCCCCTCTGCCCAAGTCACAGCTTCCATCACTGTTGTCAGTGTCACCTGCTAATGGCTGCTGATGTTTCACCTGTCTGCCTGTGCTCTGAAAATAATATTTGCCAAGAGTTGGCCAGACACTAAAGTGGACGGAATCAAGCAAGTCTTCCATCTGCTGCCTGCATGTGCTGTCTGTATTCACTCTGCGTATTACCTGAGCAGACAAAAAGACTTACTTCCAGACATCAGTTCCACCAGGTGAGGAGCCAAAAGCAAGCCCTTTTTGGCTAGGTTGTGCTAAACTTTTCTCTGTTGGAAATTGCTCTTTGCCAATTAGGCAATACGTCAGAACTAAAAGCTGCAGGAGACAGACAAAGCGATGCAGAATTAATGAACTTTTTTGTGCCAAGGTACAAAAATAATATTTGGGTAGTAAACATTTTTGTTTTAAGGTCAAAGTTATTCCACCTTGGGACCGCTATTAGATTAGCAAGTGATTTATCAGTCACAGACTGAGCTGCCTTAGGGGGTCCTAAAGTGAAGAGGCTGTACTCACTAAACCAAAGTGTATACTTTTCCTTTATTATCTACTGGGTCAAGAGCTCACATTATTGTGACATACCTGAATATGGATTTTTATTGCAGAATATCATTAAGACATGGTCTATTGAGTAAGCAATATGCGCTTTTAAAATTGTCTAAACACCTCTTTACATGCCAACTCTGGCGATAATTACCAAATGTCTATATCAAGAAAAACAGGCAATTCAGAAATATTAACTTGTGCTATTATTTATGATACACATGTGCTAGTTTCCCCTAAATATAGACATTTGGTAATTATCACTGGGACTATTTGTTACAATTCCAAAGTAGTTACTGATGAAGTAGAAATATATACTTTTTGGGTAAAAATTTAAATGCTGAGAAATTCTCATTATCTTTTGCAGAGTTCAGTTCTCAGTTTCCTATTCATATTTCATGTAATAATTTGGATTAGCCATCTGGTTTGTTGAGGGTTGAAAATCTGTTTAACACCAACGCAGAATTTTTGTTAAAAAATATAACAAGTCACAAAGAAATCACAAATGTTTTTCAGGTATTTCACAATGCTAATAATGAGTAACTTTGAGAAGATGGGTTGTAAATTTGCACTTTTATTTTTTGCACCTTCCTTTTATTTCAGTTGTGCAATTTGGATTCACCTGCAGCATGCTTTTGAAACCTATTTTGCAGGGATGTGTCCATTTGAATAGTTGAAACAGCATTTTTGACAAAAAATTTATCTTGGTCCACCCACATTATTCTAGTACCATTTTTTCCCTTGTCCAAATGGTTGTTAGCTCAATGGATTAGATAGAGCATTTTCTCAATGACTCCAGTCTATATCCCTGAGATTGAATTACCTCCTCTCTACCCCATGCCTACAATAGAGTCCAACCCTCTGTTACTCATCCTGGATCCATTGGGAGATTGGGATTTATCAATACAGATATATCACTTCATGTGTGCAAAAAGTGTGCTGTACATAAAAAAATGGGTCTGTAGTGTTATTCTTACAATAGGTAGAACATTCTCACTATTGATTTGCCTTCCATCTATAGCAGGAAACAGTCTGCTACCTGTGGAGGTGGGTGTCTGTGACTCCAGCCCAAATGATTGACCCACACACAGCAAAAATGTATTCTGATGTATCCTGCTGAAAGATTTTTTGCAGTCATGCATCATACCCAAGGTGTTAAAACAGCTGGATAAAGCATTCAACCCATCCATGTATCAATCACGCGAATGTGGGTTGACATATCTCTGGTATTGGACTCTGAAGACTAGACTTTGGCTCCCACAGCTCATCTGAATATGCTGTTAGAAAATGTTCTTTGAAAGGAAAGAATATTCAGTCCCATTTAATACAGAAGGAATTTAATTTTCCTTCAAATACCACCTGTTAGAAGTGCAGCTTTGAAGGGAAACATTTAATGGAATTGGAGAAGGATCATCTCTGTTCCTGTCAGAACTGGACCCAAAGTTGAGTAAGATAAACACAATGAGCATGTTCTAATGCTCAGAGCAACAACTGGGAGGGGGCAGTGAGTTGGCTTTTCACAAGGTTTCATTTTGACAGGAAGAGGGATGGTCAGTTTTTCTACATGATCTCTCATGCAATCATCTAACCTCTGACAAGAAGGCCAGGAACTGCTTCTTCCCTGACTGAAGTACTCTAAGTTGTAAGGGTGCAAGCTTTTAAAAAATGTAGGTATCCACTGCATTCAAAAAGAGATTCAAAATACAAACCTAGGTATCTGTCAGTCTTCTGAATTCTTTTTCTTTTGTCCTTCCTTAAACTTTTTAATCTGGAAAGGAATGAGAAATAATCCATATATTACTCACAGGACAAAGCTTATAGTGCTCTCAGTAACAATTCACTTTTGTTGGCTTTGTTGTTCATTTGTCTAAGGTGGGAAATGATATAAATGAGTTAAAAGGCTGATAACAGAATATATATGCAGACTAAGCATTTCTACCCAAAGCTACACACAGGTACTGAGATGTTGCAGAAAACACTGAGCAATTAGCACTAAATTAGTTTATTGCTGTAGGTAAAGACACATCAAAGTGTTATTGGCATGTCAAATTCACACAGTCCAGTATAGCAGAGAAATACCATGGGACAGCGTTGGTCATATCAGAGAGAAATAGTCTACTCAAAGATCTATAGAATTTTCATATTCAAATCTCTTTTCACAAGAAAAATGATTCATTTTCATTGCTTTTGTTGGAAATAATTATTATCACTAATTGATTAGGAATAGGAAGATGAAAGTAGTTATGAGTGATAAGATCAAGGGTTATAAAATCTCAGGTACTTCTTAAATCCTTGGCAATGTATCTGAAATGAGTTCTGCCCTTCATTCTTGTCTATTTTTTCCAAGGGATTTGACGTGGATAATTTTTACATTTGCTTCTAGCATTCTCTTGCCTAATGATGGAAGAATTACAGTAGAAAGGGATGAAAATGTGTGGGTGGGAAGCTGAATGCATGTGTGTTCTCAGGTTAAGATAATTATACTTTGGAACAGTGTAACATACTTTTCATGAGTCCATTAATATTGGAATATTAATTTCAAGGCTGGATTTAAAAATATGGGTTTAAAGGCAGTGATTCGGTGGTTTTTGTCCTCCAGATGTTCTCTTGCTTATTATATCTGTTTTCTACCTTCTTTGCTATTCTTGAGAGGGTACACAGAAGATACTCTGTAGACATTGGCTTATATTGGTGCAAAAGGCAGTAAGACTATTGTTTTCAGATTTACACTTTAGGTCACTCTGTTACCAAATCTAGGGTGCTTAATTTTGTGTACTTCTCCAGTGTGACTCTAGTAGGTATCATTTTTCTATTTGTAATGTCTACATTCAGTTGGTTCTCTGGGGGCAGGAGATCCTTAGCAATGTAGATGTCCCTCTGGTTCTGCCAGGTTAAGTACAGGCAGTCAGCTATTGAGATTCTAGCAAGGAGCAATCCTAGAAGGATCTGTATGACAAAATACACTTTTAGAACCCATTCTATTTATAATCTGTAATCCTTCGTCTCGGGGCTGTTAGACACTGCCCGTTTTCTGAAAGCTGTCCTTTTGAGTGCTGATGTTAGAAGCAAAGTCTCAGCATCACAGAAGTCGTCACTCTGTTCCCCAGCTGCAAGCTTTAGGGGTAGTTTCAATGTCATGCCAATTGCAAAACTGCACTAGCTACTGCAGGCTGTGGCTAATTCCAAACACTGAATAGGATTGGGAATCCCGTTTGGTGTGATTATACTATTAAGCCACAATTGTCTAGTTTCACACACTCCTGTGTTTAGTATTTGTACTGAGAATAATAAAAATCATAATTCTTCTTTCACCAGAAATGCAAAGATCTTTAAAATCATCTCATTACAGGTCTCTGTGAGGTTTTCCTAGAAAGTACCTTTACCTGAGTTTCCCCAGTTGACAACACTGATCTTCACAGAATCAAAACCTGAGACAAATTCCCATAGCCTGAGTTTTAACTCTGGGTTAGGGTCATTCCTCTTAGAGCAACTAAGGGAAAACTAGATAAAAATATAATTGCATAATCCTTTTATTCTAATATTATAACTTTTATATTTCCTTTTCTCAAAAGAAATAGTCTCTTTTATTAAGGCTATTTGAGTGTTAAAACTGAAATCTAAGCATATTCTTAAAGCAATAGCTAAATTTTAACCTAACCTTGCATAATACCAATGTATTGTTTTAATCATGTTCTTCAATGTTATTCTGCTCCTCTCCATTTTAGAAATCAACTTCTACATAGTCATGATTGGAATGGTCAATGGTTAGAGCTCCTCAGGCAAGTTATAATACAACATAAAGAGACGTGGACTGGTCTGACCAAATTCTCAGAATGCTCTTTACCTGAGACGGCATCTTTAGATTGAGTGCCATTAATGCCTAGTATTAGGAACCTCAAGAGGCAGCCCCCACTAGATAGGGATTCTGCTCCCAAGGTGCTGCATGATTATGTTGTGAGAAATTTGCAGAGAGGTTTATTTTGGGCTGGATGAAATTAGCATTATTGTTTACAAGAATACCATCTCACTGATCAAGTTAAAGTACATGCCTAATAACTAGCATTTCTTAGGCTTTTATGTTGCCCTTAATTAGACTCTTCAAAGTTAATTAGGGGAACAAATGGTACTTTTTGTTCTTTTAAGTCCCCTTTAACAGCTTTCTCACACTTAAAATGTTCCAACATTTATAGGTAGCTTGGCTTCTGTTTTAAACCTACTGGTTAACTGTTCATTGGTTAGCTTCTCCTTCATTCAGAGTGCAATCCACTCTGTTTTTCTTCGGTGTCTTTGATTCACCCCTCCCTCCAGTTTTCAACAGTTAATATGGTTTATTTTTAGATTCAAAATTATTCATTAAATTTTTTGTTTCTGTATGAGGAAAGTGTTTTGCTCAAGGCTCAGTAACTGGCGAAACACAATGCGTGGAGCAGAGCACATGCGGGGAGACAAGGACAGTTTTGCCTTAGAAAATTGCACAGAAAAATCGAGTTTCCGAACTCCCCACCCTTGGGTGTGGGTTAGTGCTGGCAGTGTGAGCTAAAACACTGTTTTCAAAATGATTGGCCTCATTTTCATACCTATCATACATTTGAATATTTTTCTAAAAAATATTTTTCTTTATTTTTAATAAAGGGCTTATTGAATATAGAAAGCTGGCACTCAACATAAGAAACTAATCCCAAGGTTGTGAGGTTTTCCAGCCCGGTGTCTGTCTGCTTTGTGCCACTAATGGTAATGTAAAACTATTAGAACTGAACCGAGTAAATGAGAAATAGTCTTTGCATTAGAGCAGGAGTCTGTCACTCTTCTGGCAACCCTGCCGAGAGCTACACATCAAAGCCGCCACACTGTGCTAATAGTGTCACTTATCCCACAGCCTTTACACTGTCCCATATGCAGTTACTATGCAGGTGGTGTGCACATGAGGGTGAGAGGGGAGTTGACAATGTGCTAGAAGAAACCGTAGGAGATAAACTGAATGTGATTTATCACCTCTAATCCTTGCAATGGAAAACATTTAGGAAGAGCAAATAATTGAGATCTTTCAGAAATATGTTTTTATTGGGAAAAAATCACTCTTGAATTACTTATAAACCTAAAAATGGAGGAATTAAAATATTTTTTAAAAAATTATGAGACAATCCTTAATATGTTTATTGAATTGGAGAAAATAAATTACATTTTAAAACAATCCCTTAAAACTCTTTAGTTTTGATTATATGCATGAAAGAATGTTTTTTTGGGAAAAAAGCCTTCATTATTGCTTTTGTATATGGCAGTCACAATCAGATATCTACATAAGTTACTAAAACAAAGATATTTTTATCAAGCTGAAAGCAATCAGTGATAATGTATCTACATTCCACTTATTGCAATCCTCCTTACCGGGCTCATATTTTTTGTCATTGTTGTTTGTGTATTTAGTAGTCACTGACTGGTACCAGATTGACAGGTTGAGAGGGTGAGAAGCATGCAGACAGCTCTAGTGGAGTCAGAGAAAAACTCTCCCAGCCCCATGCATAGGGGAACCAGCTGAGTCTCTCCTGCCCATCAGGCCAGTTCCAGAGAGCCTGGCTGCCACCTGGTTGGGGATCTCTCCCATGCCTTGGCAAATATGCTTACCTTATTTCTAGGTCAGTCTGCTCAATTGTTCTTTTAGGAACTGAGCTATCTGTAAAGCTTTGGAGTCCTTACACTTTCTAAAGGTGTGGGAGAAATTGAAATGGCTGAGTTAAAATTTGCCTTTATATTTCAAACAGGCAGGGAGTAGGTAGACAAGATTTGCCAACAATGTTTCTGTGATCTGGGAGAATAAAAAATCAGCATTGCACGGGAGAGAAAAACCAATAGGCAGAAGGATTTAAAACAAACAAAAACCTCCACTTCTTCAGATTACCTCTAGGCCTGTTTTGCAGATTTTGGCAGTTATACCTTTTATTTGGAGGCCAAATCTTATAATTTTAGCTCTATGTGATAAAACTTTTAAACAACAAAAGAAGAAATTATAGCAGGGAGGGGCTGAAGTTTCCACATTTTAATCTATATGAGTCTCTGAGTCCATCTTCTGGTCCAAGTTTAATCTTACAATTGTAACAGCTAGAGTGATTTGATTGACAGTCCATGTTGGGGCTTTGAGAATACAAAGATATAATGAGTGACAACCTCTTAACAAGAATGAGGAAGACAAGCATTAAAAAGCAGAAAAGGGAAAGCTGCAAAAAGGGTAGTTTCCTTGCAAAAAGGGGAAATTAGCATCTTTCAGTGTAGGCCAGGAGCTCTGTCGTCTGACACTGTGCTTCCAATATTGTAGAAATGAAGAGAATTTTGTCAACTCCAGAAAAGCTGTTCCCCTCCTTATACTAGTAGTCTCATCTCAGTGGTTAGCATCACAATCTACTGAAGTTAGAAACCTCTTGAACCATCTTCAGACCTTCCTTTGCTCTTACCCTTCGTTCCCTACCCAGGTAGCCAAGTCCTACTGATTCTCCCTCTTAAGTATCTCTTTATTTTGGGATTCTGTCATCATTGCCACTGCATTATTTTTTGGGGATGACAATGGGTTTGAGACTTTAATTTTATTTCTTTATATTCCTTATGCAATACTATCAGATAGAGGCAAGAAATCATGTCCATGTGTAGGCTTTCAATGCTTGATGACAGGGGCCTTATCCTCTATTATTTTCTAGGTGTAACTGCCTTCAATTGGTCTCCCCACTTCTAGTTTGTCCACACTGCCAGAGGGCCTCTCTGGAATCACAGGCTGGTGCTGAGTGTGCTTTGCTCAGCATTACATCATCTCCAATGTTTTCTAGAACAGTGTTTATCATGATCAAAGCCTCCCCCATCATTTCCTCCATAAACCCTGCCACCTTTATCTCTTCTCATCTCCCACATGCCCCTACACACAGACATAAGGAACTTCTCACCATTCTCTGAATATGCCACTCTTTCAAACTGTATGTTTTTCCCATATGTTATATCTTTTCTTGGAGTGCCCTTCCTTCCTTTCTCTGCATGGTAAACTCCCACTCATGCTATAAGACCCAACTCAAATGCCATCTCCTCTCTGAAAACTTCCCCATCCCTGCCATTCATGGATCCGCTGGCCTTCTGTGAACACCTCTTTAAAGATAACTGTAGCTAGTGTCACCCCAGACCTGGGCAGGAGGGGCCCTAATTTAAAAGTCTCTGACCTTTCTCCATCTGGGGAGAGGTCCATGTGGTCAAAGAGATGTGCTACCCCAAGTTCTACCCTCCCCCTCTCTAAGTTATGCTTTGTATACCTAGTTCCATAAAACTCCATGCCCAAATGATGCTGATTCCATCCCAGAAATGCTGAGGCTCACTTCCCTGGGTTTTTGCATCTGAGAGTAATCCATGCATGTGAGCACCAATAGGTCTGAGGGATGGGGGAATGAGGTTGGGCTTAGACTTGTTGACTACAGTGTCTGCACACATGTGTACAAGACCCCTTACGGTAAAAGACAGCTGAGGGTGGGGTCATGAAAGCAGGGAGAAGGGTTACAGGATTGGGGCCAGAGGGCAGCCTCTTTGATGACATTAATTTGCAGCCTGGAACTCCGAGGAATCCAGGAATTCCAAACTTGAGCCTGGAAATCCATGTGGTTTAAAAGATTTGTTTGTCCAGGTAGTAAAACAAAACATTTTATTCAAGGACTTGCAGCTTCATTCAGTCATATATAGTTTTTCATGCTTAGACATCTGGTATGTGGGCCTCCATTTGCACTCTTGCTCAGGTTGAGCAAATGTTAGTAATGGGTTTGCTTATATTGTAATTATTTCTTGACAACCTTAAGTCTCTACCTGGGAAGTGATGGAGGAATGTTTGTTTGTTTCTTTTTTTTTTAAATTTCAATATTTCAACATCTTACTTTACAATGTATTTGTTGACATAAAGAATTATATTCATGATACTTGCTCTATGAAGGCAGGAACATGTATAACACATTTCAAAGAACAGTATCTAAATTGGTTAATGAAAAAAAAAGTGAGATTCTGGGTGAGGAGCAGACTCATAAACCTGGGGTTATCATCAACCCGTAGCAGGATTAAAAGATGGTGACCTAGGAAGCTCCTGAAGTTGCCTCCTTCCACAGATGCACTGGATGTTCAGCTACAAACAGAGCAGTTTTCCTCGGACAGATGTTCAGAGATAAGCTGACTCCTACACATTGAGGAAATGAGAAGATATCCACACTGAAATGGGTAGGAAAGGCTGTGACACACTCTTCCTATATACTCCAACCCTGGCACAGTGCCAAACAATCAGGAGGGACCCCCCAGCTCCCAGTTTCTCCCTAAGGAGCAGAGGGTTTACATCTGGTGCCCCAACTTTTAAGCTCCCATTCCAGGTATAAGCCCCCCAAACACCTATTTCTAAATAACAATGGGGCTTGCCTCTGTAACCTTTTATGTAATGATGTTTACTTTGAATTTATATTAGTTCACACAAACACTCCATCCATGCTTTTGTTCCGGCCCTCCGGTCCAGTTTAAGAACCCATTGTGGCCCTCGAGTCAAAAAGTTTGCCCACCCCTGGGTTAGACTATACATCTGGTGCTCCTATCCCAGGTATAAGCCCCCCAAACACCTATTTCTAAATAACAATGGGGCTTGCCTCTGTAAGATCCACAGGAGTGTAGAAAACAAAGAAGCAATTCTTAACGGGTGTACAAGCACTCCCCATGACTATTCTCCCAGAACTCAGGGCAGAAGGAGCAGGCAACAATGCCCATCTCACAGTATTTCTGTGGAAGGGGTTTAAATGCATTCTTCATAAGTTGCTGCCTGACAGATTAGCTTCTAATCAGCCTGCATCTATATGCTGACTGAGATCTTCCCCTTTGGGACACTGATGGGACACACTGTCAACTACTTATCAGCACAAAATAGACTGTGATAACTATAAGATAGTTTATGTAAGTCTCATGGTAACCACAAAGCAAAAACCTATAGTAGATAGACAAAAGATAAAGAGAAAGAATCTAAGCATACCTCTACAGAACAGGCTACAAAACAGGCCAAAAACAATGAACAAAATGGCAGAGGTATGTTTGTATCATCAATAATTACTTTAAACGTAAATTGACTGCCCTGGCTGGTGTGACTCAGTGGTCAGAGCACCGGCCAGCACACTGAAGGGTCATGGATTCTATTCCCGGTCAAGGGCATATACCTGGGTTATAGGTTTGATCCAGGCCCCATTCAGGGTGCATGCTGGAGGCAACCAATCGATGTGTGTCTCTCAAATAGATGTTTCTCTCTCTTTCTCTCTTCCCCCCACCTCTTTCCCTTCCACTCTGTCTAAAAATCAGTGGGAAAAAATACCCTCATGTGAGGATTAACAGCAACAACAAAAATGTAAATTGACTAAATTCTTCAATCAAAAAACAAAACATCTGAATGGATTAAGAAAAATAAGACTCCACTATATGCCGCCTATAAGAGACTCACTTCAGCTTTAAAGGCACAAGCAGGATGAAAGTGAAGTGGTGGAAAAATATATTTCATACAAATGGAAACCTAATAAAAGCAAGTTTAGTTTTCTTATATAACACAAAACAGACTTAAAGCCCAAACTGTAACAACAAAAAAAGAAAGTCATTATATTATGGGAAAATGGTCAATTCATCAAAGGTGTGATAATAATTTTAAATATTTATGTATTCAACTTTAGTATACCTAACTATATTAGCAGATCTGAAGTGATAGACTGAAAACAACAGAAGGAGCATGCACATCAATGAAATTAAGAGCTTGTTTTTGTTTGTTTGTTTGTTTGTTTGTTTAAATATAATAGAGCCCTAACTGGTTTGGCTCAGTGGAGACTGAAGGGTCCCAGGTTCGATTCCGGTCAAGGGCATGTACCTTGGTTGCGGGCACATCCCCAGTAGGGAGTGTGCAGGAAGCAGCTGAATCGATGTTTCTCTCTCATCGATGTTTCTGGCTCGATGTTTCTGGCTCTCTATCCCTCTCCCTTCCTCTCTCTCTAATAATATATATATATTTTAAAAAATATAATAGAAAAAATTGACCAGACTTACCAAGAAAAAAAAAAGAAACAAGACTCATAAATTAAAGAAGAGATATTACAGCTAATGCCACAGAAATATAAAAGATCATGAGACTATCATGAATAATTATATGTCAACCACAATAGATATATTCCTATAAACTTAAAATTACCAAGACTGACCCAAGAAGAAATAGAAAATATGAACAGACCAATTACTAGTAAGGAGATTGAATCAATAATAAAAAACTTCCCAACAAACAAAAGTTCAGAACCAGATAACTTCACTAGTGAATTCTACCAAACACTTAAAGAAAAATTAATACCAATCCTTCTCAAACTCTTCCAAAAAATAGAAGAGGAGGGAACACTTGTAAATTTGTTTTATGAGACCAACATTACCCTGAGACCAAAGCCACACGAAGGCTCTAAAAATACAAAAACTAAAGGCCAATATCCCTGATGATAATAGATGCAAAAATTCTCAACAAAATATTAGCAAACTGAATTCAACAATACATTAAAAAGATACACCATGATCAAATAGGATTTATTCTAGGGATGGTCCAACATATACAAATCAATCAATGTGATACATCACATCAACAAAATGAAGGATAATTTCATATAATTATCTTAATAGATGCAGAAAAAGCATTTGAAAAATATTCAACATTCGTTTATGAAAAAATTCTCAAACAAACTGGGTATGGAAGGCCATATATGATGAGTCCACATCTAATATTTTACTCAACAGTGAAAAGCTGCAAGTTTTTCTTCTAAGATTATAAGCAAGACAAGGATGCCCACTCATGCTACTTTTATTCAACACTGGAAGTCCTAAACAATGAAATCAGGGAGAAAATACAAGAAATAAAAAGCATAGTGACTCCAAGATGGCAGTGGAATAGATGGATGCTACACTCACCTCCTCCCAGGTTTAAACTGGAATCACAAGTAAGTTATAGAACAACTAGAGGCCCGGTGCACGAATTTGTGCACCAGTGGGGTCCCTCAGCCTGGCCTGCGGGATCGGGCTGAAACTGGCTCTCCGACATCCCCCGAGAGGTCCCGGATTGCGAGAGGGCACAGGCCAGGCAGAGGGACCCCACTGTCGCACAATCGGTGCCAGGGAGGGATGCGGGAGGTTGGCCAGCCGGGGAGGGACTGCAGGAGGGCTCCAGGGCATGTCCAGCCTGTCTCGCTCAGTCCCAATTGTCCAGACCCCAGCAGTAAGCTAACCTACCAGTCAGAGCATCTGCCCCCTGGTGGTCAGTGCATGTCATAGCAAGCGGCTGAGCAGCCTTAACATGTCATTAGCATATTATGATTTGATTGGTTGAGAGGCTGACCGGACCACTGGACACTTAGCATATTAGGCTTTTATTGTATAGATCAGTGGTGGGCAAACTGCGGCCCCTTGAGTGTGGCTCTTCCACAAAATACCACGTGCGGGCACACACGTACAGTGTGATTGAAACTTCGTGGCCACACTCAAGGGGCCAAAGAGCCGCATGTAGCTCGCGAGCCGCAGTTTGCCGACCACTGATATAGATCATCCTGAATATCCAACTGAAGACTAGATAAAGAGAAATCTTATAACCAAGGATTAACAGAAGATACCACATTGAGACTGGTAGGAAGGGCAGAGAAACGAAAGTGTCTGGTCCCACTCCCACTGGTGGCCACTGAGTGCTGGAAAGATATCTCAGCTGTGGGGGGTTCCCCCTTAGAAGTGAGGGGGTCTCAACTCCAAGCCAGGCTCCCCAGCCCAGAGCACCAGAGCTGGGAAGAAGTACCCACATAACATCTGGCTGTGAAAAGCAGCAGTGTTTCTATCCATCAGGGGCATATGGAGGCTGCTAGAGATACAGGTGCCTTCTTAAAGGGCCAACTCACCCTGGCCACTCACCCTGGTGGAGGGAGGGTGGAGCAGACTAGTGTCACGTGAAGAGAGTCTGGGGTTTGTGACTCTGGAGAGAGAGCTTAAGGGGCAGCTGCCAAGATCCCTGTGCTGAGTTATTTAACCGAACCACAGATGCCATCTTTTTTGGGTAGAGCACTCCCCTCTGTGCTTCATCAGCCTGGGGAAAAGCAATAGCCCCACCCTCTGAACTCCCTCTCACCCCACCATGCAAAGCTTACACCCTGTGGAGGAGTCAGCTGCCTGGGCCAGGGTGTGGAAGTTGGGGCAGATGTAGGGTGTGTCAGTGACTGAGTTGTGTGGCTCTGGGGTGGGGGCCATTCCCCCAACTTTTCCGTGAACCTGACTGGCACCTCCCCCTTATGGGAGATCTGCTAGCTCTATCCTTTGGGCTCCAGTGGCACCACTCATCAATTCCTAGTGGCTCCAACCTGCTGATGTCCGGTCAAAATCCTGAACAGACTGAGTTGTGTGGCTCTGGGGTTGGGGCCATAACCCCCATGTCTCCCAAAGCCTGACCGTCGCTTCTCCCTCATAGGAGAGCCACTAGCCCCATCCTCCTGACTCCTGACAGCCCCACCCTGCTGAGCTCCATCTCCTCACAGTAGAATCTGGGGCAGACCAAGTTGTCTGGCTCTAGGACAGGGACCATATTTTCTTCACCCACCCAGCCAGAGCAGAACCCTCCCTTCACACGGCAAATCTTGGTCTCTTTGGGCCTGATAAACTCTGCTGGCCTCACCCCAACAACTCTCTGAGAACCCGCCCCAACACAAAGGTGTGCGAGCACCCAGTGTGTGGAAGCTACCTGAGGATATTTGCTGAGTGGCTTCAGACCCAGCACTGGCACCAAGTTTGGAACCTGTATTAATCTGGTGAACACTTCCCCCCTCCCCACCCCCACCTGGTGACTCACTGAGAATCTACCTCATATAACTCAGGTACCACCAGAGGTTCTTTCTTTGCCTGAGCCTATCAGGCATTGGCAGGCAAAAGCAGGTGGAGGTGGAGCTTGCCAGACCTTGGGAATTTAGCTGACCTGTCCCCTCTGCTGGTAAAAATTGACTTTGGTAGGCAGCTTGTTCATTCTCATGTGTACTCAGGCCCAGAGGCAGCCACAAACTGTGGCTCGCTTGTAGCTCCAAACAAGTTGCCCAGCACCAGTCACAGGTGATGTTGGCCTTCACCAGAGTCCCTCCAAAGTGGCCCTGAACCAACGTACCAATTGGCCAACTTTAGACTACATCAGAGCAGGATCCAATAAGCATTACAAGGGACATATCCAAAGCAGCAGAATATACATGCTTTTCAAGTGCACATGGGATGTTTTCTAGGATAGACCACATGTTAGGAAATCATATCAAGCATTTTCTCCGATCATAATAGTATGAAAATAGAATCAACCAAGAAAAAAACTGAAAAATTTTCAGATGTGGAGGCTAAATAACATGTTACTAAACAGTGAATGAATTAATAATGATATCAATAAAAAATCAAAAGATATGTTGAGACAAATGAAAATGAGAACACAACAACCCCAAATCTGTGAGACACTGTGAAAGCTGTCTTAAGAAGGAAATTCATGGCATTATAAGCCTACCTCAAGAAATAATAAAAACCTCACATATAAAATTTAACTCTACACTTAAAGGAACTAGAAAAAAGAAAAAAACAAACAAAGCCCAAAGTGAATAGAAGAAAGGAAATAATAAAGATCAGAGCAAAAATAAAGGAAAGAGAGTCTAAAAAAACCCAAAAAACCAATAACACAAAAGATCAATGAAACCAAGAACTGGTTCTTTGAAAAGATAAACAAGATTGACAAACTTTTAACCAGACTCAAGAAAAAAGAGAGGACCCAAATAAATAAAATCAGAAATAAAAGAGGAGAAGTGACAACTGACACCAAAGAAATACAAATAATTGTAAGAAAATATTATGACCAACTATATGCCAACAAATTGGACAATCTGGATGAATGGATACATTTCTAGAAACATACAATCCTCCAAAACTGTAGACGCTATACATGTAGAGATTGATCTGAGTATTGACACCAGAATATATTGGAAATCGTGCTGATATAATTTTTATCATTTGCCCCTCTTTTATAAAAGTAGAATGCTTAGGCATAAAACTGACTCATAATTAACAGTCAAATACTTGATAAGTGGAAATAAACACACATATATGTTTATATGTATGTATGTATGTATGTATGTATGTATTTCTTTTATAATTCTTCCCAGTGCCTTGCTTGGTATCGTGTACTAGTATATAGTATACATGCAAATTGTTTCCTGAAAAACTGATGTTGTTAAATCAATGTGGGCTTAATTTTTGTCTCAATGAAACCAAAAGCCTCAAATCTTGATGGCTGACAAGGTGCAAAGAAATTTTTGCTAATTCAGGCTTTTGACATGCTCTGGTCAAGATGATGACTGTTAGACCTGTTTTCCATGTGGAACAATTGACCAGTGTTCTGTTTGATATAGTGTCACCCAAGGATAGTAAGTCAATAATGTGGATTTATTATTTCATAATCTATTTCAAATCTTCTTTGAATCTATTTAAAGTTTAAGGATACAATTTAAAATCTTAAATGGTTGTTAGAAATCATCAATTTAAGATGCTCTTCTTGTATGAATGATTCAGAGAAATCATCATATAGCAGGACTAGAATTCAGTTCTTCTGGTCCCAGGGCAATATTCTTTGCCTAGTCACTATTGCAGTATTTTCTTTCTCTAAAACTATTTTCTTTTCCAAAATTGCCTCCCACTTCCATTAGGAACCAGTGAATTAAGTCTGAGGTTTAGGTGCAATTCTGCCTCGGTAGATCAGGTTGGACTACATTAGCGATGAAAATTAGCACTTGTGTGTGCTGTGAGCTTAAAATAAGTCAAGCTAATGGAAATCATCCAATGTACCTAAAAGCAATTTAGCATTCCTTTCTGTTTTTGCTTTGGTTTTAAAAAGATTCTGCATATGTGGGGAGTTCTCAGTGGATCTAAAACAGGCAGGTGCTTATATTTTCTGAAGCCCCATTTTAAATATCAAACATAGCTGATAAAATGCAATTGGTCTTGTTTTTCATGAGATGTGAGGTAAGGGACATACACACATTTTTATTTATGTAGATAGATGTTGATGTGTATACACATATATATGATATATATATATATATATATATACACACACACACACACACACACACACACACACACACACACACACACTAGAGGCCCAGTGCATGAAATTCATGCACTCAAGGGATCCCTCAGCCTGGGAGCCTTCTCGCAGTCTGGGAGCCCATGGGGAGTGGGCCTAAGCTGTCAGTCGGACATCCTTAGTGCTTCTGTGGAGGCGGGAGAGGCTCCTGCCACCGCCACTGTACTCACCAGCCATGAGCCCAGCTTCCAGCTGAGCGGTGCTCCCCCTGTGCAAGCGCACTGACCACCAGGGGGCAGCTCCTGCGTTGAGCATCTGCCCCCTGGTGGTCAGTGCGCATCATAGCGACCAGTTGTTCCGTGTTCAGTTGATTTGCATATTAGTCTTTTATTATATAGTATATATAATGTAATAATTTATATACATAATGAATCAACCTGACTCTAATCCTATGGGATAGAACAGAAATAAAAGGTTGAGGAGATATGTGACTCATGCAACTTCACTTAGCTAAATTAAATTGGGTGGGCCAATTATTATCAGTACAGGAATTAACGATCTGTATGAGGTTTAGGTCTCAGTTCCCTCCTCCCTCTTACCCTCAATTCAAATTAGACCTTCACCTTTGAATCAGACTAGCTTTAATTTGCTTACAATGGGAGTGGAAACTTTGGGGCAATAATGAAACAGCATTACATTTCAGAATTAAATGCATAGGAAATTTTAGTACAGCAATTGATTAGAACCTGACAGGCCCGGTGACTATTATAGAATGCTCATGTGCTTGCATAACTCTCCTTTGGTAGGAGATGAACGTGAAAGTGGTTCAGTTAATTATTTTTTCTCTTATTTATTTCTGACCTCATTTTCCCCAGGCCCTTTTTGCATTCTGCACTCCAGATATATTGGCCTTCTTACTGTAGGGTGTTCCCTTTTTTGGGATACTTCCCCCGAAAAGTTACATGGTTCACATTCAGTTTCTTAGGTGTCTACTCAAGAGTCACTTCCTCAGAGAAGCCTTTGTTGACAAACTCTCTAAAGCATCACCCCAATATTCTAATCCCTTCCCCAGGCTTTGTGTTTTCATGGCATTTTGCAAAAATAAGTTTTAATGTATTGGTTTGTTCATTGGCTTTTATCTGTCTTTTCGGTACACTGTAAGTTCGATGAGAATGGGGAATTTGTTTTGTTCTATGCTTGTCTCCAGGACCCATGTTCGATGCCTGTCCTTAGCCAGTCCTCCAAAAGACATTTTTAATCAGAGGAATGATTTCCTGCATTTCTACTATCCATTTTACCTTCACAGAGCCCCTGCCACCTGTGGGACATGTGCCTTTGAAGGAGTGCTGGTTAGAGGCTGAGATAACTGTTCTTTTCCCCAACTTCTTTTTCTTTCAAAGAAGTTAAATCTGAAGAATTTTGTAACTTTGGATTCAGTTTTTTACTATCAAATTAAAGCTAAAAATGCTGCCAGGAAGGAGGGAAAGCCAGATTGGAGGGGGAGGAGGCGAGAGGTAGAAGAAGGGGAAGCAGAGAGTTGGGGGAGGAGATGGCTGAAAGATCCAGAAAACCTGAGGAGAGGCAACAAAAACCAATTAAAGTTAATGAACTACAGCTAAGCTTTTTATTTTAGTTGTTTTTTTTCCCCTCTCACAGTATACCAGCCTCAACTTGGAACTATTTTTCTTGGAGAGACACTTTCAAAAAGTAGATTATTTCCTCCCTACCCCCACATTCGGGGCGGGGAGGAATGACACTTTCATCGACAAAAACGTGAGGGTGTATTTTGTGCAGCTAGCTAGTGGATTTGTCACTTGGCCTTCGGCTTTGGTTTTACCACCCACTGAATTCTGGCAAAATCCCAGAATATCACAAGTTTTGTTATCCTCTATCTTCACATAAACCGAGAGAAAGTCAGCCCTACTGAGTAGTTATCTGGAGACAGGAGGCGGAGGTCCAATTGTAGTATCTAATATTAGAAATGGAGACGCCTCCAATGGTTTTTGGCAGACTGAGCCTAGAAAGAGTGCCTCTGGCTCTCCCACTCAAACGTCTTAAATAGTTTACATATCTGTGTGATTAATCTGGCTGGAAACGTGATTGCAGTTAATGTATTAGGTAGAAAAGTTTAGAGGAAGATTTTTATCTTTATTCCCATTTTCTAGAAGAACGCATTCTATCAAGCCAGCTATGCTTAAATGATGAGTGCTAATAATAATGAACCACTCTCATATTTATTGAGTATTCTTGAAAACACACAACTGCCCCAAATTTGAATGTGAATGAAATATATTTCACTAACATTTTCTATTCATTCAAAAATTTGGCTGAATATCACATTCAAATTTTGATTCTATTCTAAAATGCAAAAAGTAGTATAAACTGATCTAAATTACTTTAAAAGACATTTAAAATCTGAACTCGTGACACTCAGGTTTTTCATTTGAAGTGTGCTCTTAAATACTCTACTTTTCAATAATTCCTTTCTCAACCTATTGCCTTCACCACAGTCTTAAAATCAGAATTTTTGTCTGTTTTTATCTTTACTCCCATTTCATTCCGTTCATTGCTTTTTGTATTCCTAAATAATATATATTTGTCTTCTTTCACAGAATTTAAGGGTCAGAGAGGTAAGAGTGGCCTTACTAAATATTTGGCTGGATGCTAACTCGTCTCTCTCTAACCCCAATTCCTCCTTCTCTATGCTTGAAAAATCCTGGGGTGCTTGCTATTGCTGGAGGCAACCTATCCTTTGTTGGGAAAACTTAATGATTATAAAGATAATCCTTATATTGACTAAAAAACATATGTATATTGAAACTTCTACTCATTGATCTTGGCTCATTTGGAGATTGATTCATTTATTCACACACTCACTTATCCATGCACTCAATAAATATTTACTTGTTAAGATTCCACTATGTATAGGGGCTATACTAGCTCAGTAGCCTACAGCACCACAAAATCACTCTATTCTTATACACACTATATTTCTCTTTTACAGTTGGAAAGACAAACTGCATTTGTAAATATAAATATTCTAACTTCTATTTTGTTAACACTGTGTTTTTAAACTCTATTCTGTTTCTGGTCATTCTCTTCCTGAAAAGACTTTGTATGTGAATATGTCTTTTAAAATGTGCACACAAATATGAGGGTGATTTTTCACAATTTTCTCTAGTCAAAAAAATCCCACAAAAAACAAAAACAAGCAAATAGTGAAAGCATTACCTTCCACATTTGAACACATACTTTCTCTTAGTAATTCTTTTTTAGTGATATATTTCAGTGTTGGTCATTATGCACTCATAGTATCTGAAAATGTTAGATTTTGAAATCAAGATGAAGTACAATTTAACCAGGAATTCTCTATCTTGTGCTGGTGCATGTGCATGTGCATGTGTGTGTGTATGTGTGTGTGTGTGTGTGTGTGTGTGTGTGTGTGTGTGAGAGAGAGAGAGAGAGAGAGAAACTGAAATTTCCTTTTTAAATTTTTACATATGAAAGTTTATCTTGCCAAAGAATTATTTCCCTTACCTTTAAAAATGTTTGCAAATAATTAAACAAGATGTACACTCTATTTATCAATTTAAAAAAAGGATTTGATAGATACTTTACTAAAAAGGGGAATGAAAATGTCTAGTAAACATATTCGGCCTTCACTGGTTATAAACATGTAAATTGAAACCTCAATAAAATATATTTTAATCCATCAAATTGCCTAATTTTAATTGGTTTGCTTTCAAATTTTAATCCAATAGTCACGGTAAGAAAGCTTTATGCATTAATTTATTACATGTTTGGTATAAGTAGTTAAAATCTTTGTAGAAGTCAGCTAGAAAATACAAAGGAAGAGTTGAATATTAATAACATATTCTTGATCATATTATAAGGAGATAAGAAAATTGATTAATTTATACATAAAACTGTTCATTGTTTTTATGGTAACAAAATTTGAAATTAGATGTCCGAGAATGGAGAAATGGTTAAAGTAATCATAATACAATTACTAAAATATTGCACAGTTGCTACCATTTAAGAAATATTTAATGAGTTCAAGGACCCTTCAATATAATCTTAAAGAAAAGAAAATATTCAATTATATATAGATTGTAACTTTCATAAATTCAAGAGTTTCTATTTTAATTATAGCTGTCTGTCTTCAATGCCTAGAACAGTGCCAGACACTAGAAAGCATGCTATACATGTTTGCTAAATGAAATAATGAGTTAATATGTGGTATGTTGCCACTTAAAGACACACATACACACAAATACACAAAATTAAAAAGAAAAACACCAAAATACTAGCAATGTCATCTCTGTTTATTATTGGTCATTACAGCACTTCTTTTTTCAGTAGCTTTCCAATTTTCTGTATTTTATAATCAGACAATACTTATTGAACCAATAGCTTTGTTATCTTCAACCAATAATTCCAATTTGTGAAAATGTTCTTTATTTCTGCTTCTGTAGTTCTATTCTGAAGCCACGTCCAATATATTTGGCATATTTGCCTTTCAAGCATATACTTTCTGAGCAGGATGGATTACTTTACAGTACAAGATCATGCTCTCCAATTTAAGCACACTTTTTGTTCCTTTTTATCACATTTATTGGGGATGATACTGATTAACAAAATAAGCACACTTTGAAATAATGGTGGATATGATTTTAAACCCACTTCCGATCAACTGTATCAGATTGTGGGATCAGCCCATACCCCTTCTATTTTGTTCCCAATGATTTTTTTGTAAAATGTTGCCAATGGCTTCTTGGTAGCGCAGTACAACATAGATTCATCCTGACCTGCATGTGTACTGACCTCAGCAAAAGAACCGAGGTTATATTGGTTGTTTTAACTCTAGTGATTCTTGCAGTAATTGTCTCTTTCTTGTTCCCATAACCCCAATATTTGAAAATCAGTACCAGAGTCTTGTCCATATAATGTCAAACTTAACGTTCTCTTTTTCTAAGGTCTACATTTTTAAAGATGAATAAAACATCTGCTTGTCTCCTGGGTAGCACCTGGGCACGTCTCCCTGATAAGATGGTCTCTCAAATTCACCAAGGGTAGATTGACTTTTACATCTGCTATTGTGGGCTAAGTTGCTCTTACCATAAAACTTAAAGGATGCTTTTCAGTGTGCCATGAAATTTTTCTTTTAGATTTAGATGTTTAAATACATTTTACATGGCAAGATGCTTTCTTACTATGCCTTTGCATTTTTCATTTTTTGAAATCAATACCCATTTTACATGCCCTGGTAGAAGACCATTCTCCAAGGATTAAGGTACTCTTGTGCCTTGCTTCCCTGTGGAAACTGACTATAACATCATTATCTCCTGATATTATTCTTTAACCTCCCAGATGAATTTTTATACCATCTTCTAAGTTTCCACCAAATTGGAGAAATATGTTTTCTTTTAGCTTTCTACTTTAAAGTAATTTTAAAATTTCAGTAGTACAACTAATTAACGTTTATCTAGATTCCTTGAGTGGTCATCCTCTCCCACCCCGTTCTTCAAGTGTTTGAGAGTAAGTACAGTTAGGATATCCTTTACATCTAAATGCTTCTGTGTGTGTTTCTTTAAAAAATTTTTTAAAAAGAAAGAATGTTTTCTTATACAAATGGAGTACATTTATATAAATCAGGAACTTGGCATTGATACTGATGGGGTTCAGGGCACATTACCCCACGATATGGCCCTGTGGAATATTACCTTAAGCTGCAGGAGTTTGAGAAAAATGTAGAAGCAGGAAGTTCACTTTGACCCACCACCCCATTTTCCCTTGAAAAGAAAATATGAATGAAACATACTTCATTTTCTATTCTTCCTGTACCAAGAGGAAGGACAAACATTCCTATCACCAGAGTCAGGAAATTTGGGGTCCATAAATCTCTACAAACAAATATAAACAAAAAACTAACCCTTATCTTCCTACCATTGGCTACCCCTAACCCCAAACCCTTAGTTTTGACAATTCTTCACACATTTGTTGTTTCTTTGTCTAAAAGATATGAAAGCTTCCTGCCTCCTCACTTCATTTCTTCAGTTCTTTGTGCTCTTGAGAAGGCTCCTACGTGAATGTAAAGATTAAATAAAATGTGTATGCTTTTCTCCTCTTAATCTGTCTTTTTCAGTTTAATTTTCAGACCCAGCATGAGGATGGAGGAAAACTCATTTCTTTTTCTATAATACAATACAATATTATTACATTAAAATGTAAAAATAAAGAATATATTCAAACATTACCAGCTATTCTAATAGCCAAATACATTTTTATAGCCAAATACATTTTTTTCTGGTCTGGGATCATATGTTGCATTTAGTTGCCATATCTCTTTAGTCTCCTATGTTCTGGAACAGTTTCCAATATTCTTTGTCTTTCATGACCTTGACATTTTTGAAGAGTACAGACTAATTATTTTGTAGCATGTCTCTCAATTTTGATTTGTCTGCTGTTTCTTCATGATTGGATTCAGGTGATGAATTTTTAGCAGGAATACCACAGTCATGCTGTTGTGTTCTTCTCAGGAGATATATGATATCCACCTGTCCCATTACTGATTAATTAACTTTGATCATTTTGTTAAGATGGTGTCTGCCAGGATTCTCCCATAAACTTACCATTTCCCTCTTCATAAATAATAAGTATCTTGTGGAAACATACTTTGAGACTGTAAATATCCTGTCTCATGAAATATTCACCCTCTAGGTTAATATCCATTGATGACTTGTGCCTGAATCAAATATTACAATAATTATTTCCATATATGAATTTCTAATTTTATAATTTTTCTACATTTGTTAGCTATAATTTTTCCCCTGCAATGATGTTTTTTTTCTTCTCAATTTTAATCAATTAATTATTTATTTATATTAGAATGGCCTCATGGATTCTCATAATCATTTAATTCAATTACTTAGAAGCTGTTATCATTACTTATTTTGATGCACAACTTGTCCCATGTTGGCCAGTGGGTGCCCTTTCAAACTGATTTCATTATTTTGACATGCCCTCATTTTAAGTATTATATGGGGGCATTTTTTTTTCTTTCTGGATTCAAAGACAGTCCAAGAACAGTTTGTATTTTTTCAGCCCCAACCCTGGCATTAGCCAATTTTCCATTTTCCAAGAATCTATTTCCCTTAATTATAGAATGATGTTTAGGAACCAAGGTATGAAGGCTAGGTGAGGCCATTGCTACTTGAGGATAATTTCTTCTAGGTTGCTTTAGAAGACACACACACACATTCTCTATCTCTATCTCTATCTCTATCTCTATCTCTATCTCTATATCTATATCTCTATCTATCTATATCATCTATATATCTACTAGTATATCTATATCTATATGTAGATATATATGTATAGCTATATGTATATCTATTTTTATATATAGCTATTTCATTATATATCTATCTAGTCTATATCAATACCTACAGTTGAAATTCAGCACCAGAATTTCTTCATGTTCGTAGTTGCCACTCTAATCTGACAATGGGAAATCTGGCTATCTCTCTATATTTTGATGTGTCAGAGAAAGCCTGCTTTTGTACTTAAAACTCCTGACAAGAGTTTTCAATTACAACTTAAATCATTGAAAATGGGCAGAATAAAGAAGTAGCAGACAATTGTAGACCATTATAGAGAATACTGAATTCCCTGCATATTTCCCCCAGTTTCTTTTAATATATTGCCCCCTCCCCTCATAGCCATACTCTTCATTCATGGAATTTTTAAACATACACATACTTGGATTATCTTAAAGATTATCTTCAGATGGTGGCCTTACTTTACCATGAAGGTCTTTGCCTACTGAATAGTTTTGAGTCATGGCATTGAGTATGTTGTGAAGTTAGTAGTGATGGTACCACCTGCAGGCCAGTGGGAGCACTAGCCCAAGCGCAAGTAATAAAGGGGACCTGTCAGTAAAGAGTTTAAAAACAAAAATTAAACCAAATAAAGTCAGTCTGATTTACATTATAACCATGCCTCAGTAAATTGAAACTTATTTAGTGAAAAAACAAGTTTCCTTGCTGGGATGGAATGCTTCTATCTTGTCCCATTGGTGTATCACTGAGGTGAGTAAAAAAATTATTTGAATCATTTGATTAACCCATGATCATACTGTATGGAAATATAGCTAGATTGTGTCATTGTCACTATGTTCTTCTATGTGCTTTCAAATGTATTTTTCATATTTACAGTATTCAAATTTCCAAGTGAAGAATTTGTGTGTTTCTTTGTCAGATTGATCAGATTTAAGGCAGTACATAAGTTGCTATAATTATTATTTCTCAAATGTGAATGATGAACAGACCCTTTTTAAAAGAAAAAGACATTCTCATAACTCACTCAAGGACATGCATCCTTGCACCTTAGTTTGAGAAGGAATGACTTAAGAAATATGTTCAATTTTTGAATAGTTTATTTATTCAGTTATATTTTGAATTGCAAATCTATTTTAAGATCTCTTCAAGGAAGTTTCTTTATAACTGATAAAGTATTTTAAGTTAACCATCAAAATGACAAATAATATACAAAACATATTTATGGACCTCCTAATTTTTCAGAACACATTTTCAAACCCCAGCTTGAGAAGTCCTGGGCTAGATTTTGAAGTCGTCCTCCTATGTCATTCAAAGAATCATCTCACACATTTTTTCTAGAGAAGCTATTGGATCTGAGACCATCTGCAACAGCCTGAAACATGTTTACCCCAGCATTTTGCTTTAATCTTTCTGGAGATATCAGACATTCTCACAGACTCTGTAACATATTAGTTTTGCTCAACAGACACCATTTATGCTTATGTCTTGAGTAGTGTCAGTCTTAGTAGATGTTAACTTTGTTAACATCCTTAAATTATCCTTTCAAAATTATGAGGAGTCCATAAAAAGAGATTGGGTAGTAATAGAAATCATTTTAGAATATGTAACTATTAATATTAAAGTTTTGGAAGAGAGACACTCAGTTAATGATAAGAAGAAGGTCCAAGTTATGTCTTCACTCTCCCTCTAGAAAAGCACTATGTGAAGAATATCTGCAATCTATCCTCCAGATAGGAAACAAACATTTCAGGTAGAAGACTTCTTATTTCCTATACTATAAAATTGAGAATATTTAAAAAATGATTGAATTTCCACAAATTTAAGCTTTTTCTTTATGTTTTTAATGAAAATAGAATTCTCCGAGGCCACCTGGGACCTTTAATTGTTTTTCTTTTTTTTCAACAAGAGTAAACATGAAAGCTTGTTGTATTTATAAGTAAAACTTTATCAACTAGGCATATGCTGGTTTTAGAATTCATTTAATTTTATGTTGGTCAGAGATAGAGCTTAATTGAATCTATTTTAAATAGATGCATATAGTATAAACTCTTTGTACATTTTTAACATATTTTAAAAATTTTAAAGAGTTTACAGCATTGTTTGGATGCCAATGCTGTTGTTAAACAATCCCTACTAATTCTGATAAACTATTTATTTACTTAGTAGCAGCATACATGTTCTGCTGTCTGAAGATCTGGGTTCTAATCTAATTCACTTATTAACTAGCTTTGTGAAGTGAGGAATTTACTTAACCTGTATCAAACTCAATTTAATCTTGGAAAATAAAAACTATGAGTTCCCTCTAGTCCATCTCACAATTATATTGAGAGATCAAATGAGATTAATGCATTTGAAAGTGCTTTGTAATTTTCAAATCACTATACAAATTTAAATATTGTGTTTATTATTGAATATGCAAAATAGTTTTTGGATCCATTTATATTTGAATTTGCTACATCCTAAAAATTATGATCTAGAACAGTGTTTCTCAAACCTGAGTGTGCATTAGACTCAACGGGAGGGCTTGTTGAGCAGTCTCAGATTCCAGAGATCTGTGTAGAGCCTGAGAATTTGCATTTCCAACAGGTTCCTGGAGATGTTGCAATTGCGGGTCTAGGAACCACACTTGAAGTATCACTAATCTAGAATTCAGGGCTGTGTTTCCCCGTATATAACAAATACCTAGTAAATAATACTATGTAAAATATTTGAAAAATATTACATTTACTCCCTTACGTACTTTCCTTATGCTTTTCTTTTCAAGTTTTATCTCCATTTCTAGTAAAATAATAGCCCATTGAATCAGACTCAAGTGTTAATAATGTGTGATAATCTGCAGCATATTTTATGCTATAGCTTCTTTATTCTGATCATGATACCATTTTCAGTTGAGTAGATTTCATCGCTGAGTGTTCATCTCAATAATTATGGACATCTGAACAGAGTAATAAGTCAATAAGTATGTACTTTACTTCCTTTGTGTGTATATAAATTTTTAAATTCAAAAGAAAAATCATAAACATTCAGTCTTTTCCTAAAATTCAAATATTCTCCAAATGAGGTGATTTAAATTATAGTAGAGAAGAAAGGAAGAACGTTGTTACTCATATATACTTTTCTATTCATGTTCAAGGAACACATGTGTTCTAAGTTAAGCTATTTTCAGAATATCTTGCCTTTTAACACCTTGGGGAGGCCATTTACACTTTAATAAATCTCTGGAAAATTTATGGTAAATGTCTCTGAAAATAAACCTACCCCTGGAATAGAAATTATTAATAAAGGAACATTTTGATGACAAAGGAAAAATATATATACCCGAGGCTATGCAAGGTAAAATAGGATCATGTAGAAATGATCTACTTAGAGTATGTAAGTTTCATTGACCTTAAAATTAATTTAAATGAATTGAGTGTCTTTTTCATAAAATGATCCTAAATGTACTAAGAGCAAAATGACTTGGATAGTCACTTTTATTTAAGTTTTCTATTTTAAGACCAAATTTTCAGATCAAGGCTCTAAGGAAGTTGGCTAAATTGGATGATTTCTTTTTTGTATGTATTGTTTTACCAGGGACAGATTCCTTCTTAAATTAGACTAGTTCTTTTCATACAATGTCTTCAGGAAGTATAGTTGGACCAAATGGCAAGAAATATCAGCCAGAGGGTTTATGCATGCTGAAATGTATGGCTAAAAGAAAAATACATTTTGGCTATTTTTATGACTCTGCAGGAAAATCTCTCTTCCGGTTCTCTACCCTTAGCATGAATCCTCCAAGGGAACTGAAAAAAAGTAATGATGGAAATATTACCAATGTTCAAAGAGTATGTGGTTGTCTCTTGAAGCTTATATCAAGATTGTCTGGCCCTTCCAGAGTGCATGACCACTTCACAGAGACATTATGTAAAACACCTGGTACATAAAAAGCACATCTTCAAAGATTGGAGGAATGTGAAATGATTTTGACCTCATTTCAGGAATTATATTTCTTAGACAAGGGGCCTATATTACTGTAATTTGGCCCATACCGAGACCCAACTTTGTTATTGAGAAATCTCAGACTGTGAAGATTAGAATCTTGTAATTCACCTTCGTTAAACTATTTTTGAAATGATGTCAATTAAGTACTGTAACTATACTCCTTTAATCTAGGGAACAGTCACCATATTGTAGCAATAAATTACAATTTTGAATTGCAAATGATAAAATTCATTCCTTAAAGATTATTCCGTCTCCCCTCCAATTTATGAAATAGAAACTTAGTTATTATAGCTGTGAACACATAATATCCCTAGATTTCTCTTGCTGATAAAACTACCCCTTATTCCATGGCATGCAACTTAGTGAAGATCTGCAGGTGAAAGTCAAGAAATATATTGAAACCCAGGCGAAGGAGTTATATTTAGAATGCCAAGCAGAATTACACAAAAGGTACAAACCGAAGAATCCCTGCAGAGTTACAGAGGAGGAGAATCTGGCCTGTCGCTCAGGTTAGAAGGCAAAAAATGAAACAGAAAAACAAATATCATCTGTTGTGTGATAATGAAGAAAAAAGTTGTGTAAAGGCAGCTGAAGACTGTTTTTATTGTTCTCACTTAGACATTGGGTCCAAGATTCCCAATCTGTTCTTGAATGTTTTTCAAAATCAGGTAATTACTAGGACTTGTGACCTTTTGTTAACAAAATGGCAAAGTCTACAACGTCAATGTCTCCTGGTGGATTCTTGTTTGAATAAAAAATCTTGACTCAAAGTTGAGTTTTACTTAATTTCTTTACACGACTTTGTAAAACATTTCTAATATTAGTAGCACTAATCTGGTGCTTAAATATCTTTGGTTCTTCTTTTCCACACAGGAATGGTTTTGTTATATATGTGTGATTAGATATTATATCTTATGACATATCATTTGAAATCTCACAGTTTGAGCATATGTCAGCTATTCCTCTTTTTGCAGTCTCTTTCTTTCCAAGTAGTTTCTTTTTTAGTTTGGTTAAATGTACTATTGCATGGCTAACAAACCAGACAACTTAGAAAGGCATCTTTCTTTACTACATTATTATGGATAAAAGTAACTGTCTCATGCATTTGTATCCTGTTTTTGATTATGCCCTCCCCTTTTTTGCTTCCCTCTTCTTGCACCAATGATAATGACCATTTATTTTCTGTACTTTCAAGGCAATTCATTACGACAATCATACCTACCCATTACTGAAGCACTATTGACTAAGTCACAACAAAATGGGTTTAACTCCTTCATGATTACTTCTATTTATCATTTAGTAGATAACTGTGGAAAACAAAGGAAGTTGAAAAAGTTGGTATTTAATACCCCAATTGTCAGTAGCCTCAAATTTTGCCATATGAGTCATTAATATTCTAAACATTTATTACATCAAATGTAAATGGGCTTCATTATGTCTATTACAAACTGACTCTGTAATTTTCATTTCTGTCTTTTTTTCTGTCTGCACTAAATTGGGTTGATTTAAACACCTCTGTTCTCCCTCACATCTAAATTAAATCCTCTAATTGCAAAATTTAAAATTAGGCCTGTCTTATTTTTATTTTAAATGTCAGATTCTTGGGAAGAGGCTGGCCTAATGGGCCAGTTAGTAATCACTCAATCAATCAATGCAAGCTCCCCCTTGTTTTTATTGTCAAGTTAGTTCAGAATATTAGAACTTCACCCCATCTTTGAGGTCTGACAGTCCTTGTGGGGTGTTCAGTATTGATCAATGCTTCACTCACCTTCTTGTGGCATTTGAGAGGGACCACCAACTAGCAATTATATTGCAATCCCTCAATTGTGGTTAGAATGGATTAGATGTTCACCAATTACTGTTCTCCTGATAATAATTCTCAGAGGGTGGGGCTCATCTTGTGAGGTTTTCTCAGATCCTGCCAATCATTGTCAGGAGCTTTTAAATAGAAACACTTTTCAACACTTCAGAAGCTCTTGAAAAAGACTTATACATTTCTCTTTTGTTGTCTTTTTAGGTTTCTCACTGCTAATGACTGCTGCCAAGATATATAAATGGAATGGTTCAGCTAAGAGAAGAATATGAGGTTTGAAAAGTTCCTTTCCTCATGAAAATTTTACTTTCATTTTGTGATTGAGTTGGGACAGAAACTATAAGAGAAGGAAGTAGAGGATCTTTTCATCTAATACAGGTGACCCACCAGAGAGCAGTTGGTTCCTTAGGACAGCTTCCCTGACTGTCTTATGGCTTGAGACCCAGAAACTCAAACACTTTTGGAAAGGGGATTTAGACCTGCTGAGATTGAAAGTAAATGTCTGAATTCTTAAGAACAGATCATATTTGGACTCCATAATTTATGGAAATTAAAAGCAAGATGAATTCTAGAATAAGTACTTATATTTTGAATTTTGCAAAGAATGGGGGTTTTATCAATATCCATGAAGAGTAAGATAAAGAACCAGTCCTAGTTTGGAGGGTCTTTCCCGGTGAATCACTGAAAGTCCCCTGTGTTGGGAACCTAAGTCCAGGGCAAACCAGAACAGTTAGTTGTTCACTCAAGAAAGAGATACTAGTATGAGAATAGTAGAGACAGTTTTCATTCTCTCTTTTATTGGGCTTCCTTTGAATTATATGTTCAGATATGCACCATAAGCATTTGTTATTATATGTTTATAAGTAGAGCTATGCATGTTTTATTTTTTTTATTCAATGAATTTTAGAAATGATTTGATAGATATATCACTGGAAGGGAGAGGAGGTAAGAATATTCAAAGCCATGGACTCCATCACTTTCATGGATGAAATGGAACAGTTCCTATGCATAGGAGGTTTCAAAGCATATTTAAATAGAGGGTCACTGATATTACCACACTCATGCTTAGACACATAGTTATTTCCTCAAAATCAGTGTTTCATCATTTAACCTGATCATGGGCAAAGGCAGGCGTGACTTTGTCTTGAGAAATCCACAGAGTGAACGATCCACCTTGAGAGTTCATTTGATATCTCTATCGGCATGGATGATATATAGCTATGTTTATGAAAGTTGGCATATATACAGAAACCAAGATGGGAATTTGAATCTCTCTGGAATTTTTCTCAGATCAATTTAATAAGATATTTATGAAGATAGTTTTTCTGTGGAGCTCCTGATTGGGCTGAATTGCATTGATGCTATGTACTGTTATAGTGCCAGAGGAACTGAGCAATCAATCGTGGGGAAGTACAGGAACACTGATAGTCAGGGTCCAAATGGCTAGGACTGAGAAGTAAAACTTGCTTAAGATGGTGTTTTATGTGATGCTGTCAGCATAAGAATTATGCGGGTGGTAGGCCTCCAAATTCACATGGAGGAGAATTTTCAAATACCTATGTTGAAGGTAGAGAGGAAAGAAATGTAGAGAGTTGAAGCATAAAGATCCTTCAGTACAATATATGCTATTTCCTCCTACCAGCTCATGTCTTCTTTTTAATTTTTATTTTATGTTATCTTTGCCATCAAATAACATAAATTAGTAACTCAAATAATGCAAAGATATGACAAAAGAAATATTTTAACTAGTGCGAAAACAAAAATCAAGATTTGATAAGTGCTGTAAAAGAGGATCTAGCCGAAACCGGTTTGGCTCAGTGGATAGAGCGTTGGCCTGCGGACTGCAAGGTCCCAGGTTCGATTCCGGTCAAGGGCATGTACCTGGGTTGCGGGCACATCCCCAGTAGGAGGTGTGCAGGAGGCAGCTGATCGATGTTTCTCTCTCATCGATGTTTCTAACTCTCTATCTCTCTCCATATGACAAAAGAAATATTTTAACTAGTGCGAAAACAAAAATCAAGATTTGATAAGTGCTGTAAAAGAGGATCTCATACCAGTTGGTGGGATTAAGAAAGATGTTACTGAAGATGGAATTAATGAGGTGGATCTTGAAGGTTGGGAGCCTGTCAGTGAAAAAAGGGGGAGAATATTTTGGTCAAAGGGAATGGTATTAGCAAAGCCTCTGGTTTGCAAGAGCACAAGGAAGAGTGACCAACCCATTTTTCTGAAATGTAGGGTAGAAGTAGAAGAGAAATGATTCAAAATTAGAAAGACAGGATAGGATTATAGTGAGGAAGATTTTAGGTGACAGAATGAAGGTGTGGTATAGTATGAAATGGGGGAAATCTGAGAGATTTTAGGAAAGAAAATAGCATAATTAGCATCTTGATTAAAAAACCCACTAATTTGGTGGAGGTATAAAGACTGAATCGAGTAAGGAAAGACTGTATGCAGGGAGATACGTTCAGCAGCTCTTATGAAGGTAAAACAACAACAAAAAAGAACCAGCTCTGAAGGGCCGACTGAGACTGGAGAAAAAGGATCAGATTAGAGGGTCACTGATGGCAGTTGGACTCGATAGCACTTGGCACCTTGTGGCTTGTCAGATGGAGGGAGAAGAGTAGAAAGATAATTCTGAATTTTGCACATGGATGAATGGAAGGTGGATTGCTGGTTCAGAGAGTAGAAATAATAGGAGAAAGAATAGATTTTTAGAAGGAGACAGGTGGTGAACAAGTTGAATTTTAAAGGACAGTGGGGTAGCCATGGATAGCTCCCCTGAAAAAGCTGTGCAATTTTTTTTTTCTGAATGAAAACCAACTCAGGAAAATAATAAAAATAATTTTTGAGGGAATATATAGAAACATGTACATATATGAAAACATATTTGCAACTAAATTATACCTAAACTTTTTTTAATTCTTAAACATTTTTTGCTGCTTATTATTGCTACAGGGGTTTTATTTGTTTGTTTATTTCACAGTTTTTTTTTTATTACCTAAACTAGACCACATAATTTTTAAACATGTTTTTTATTTATTAGTATTATTAATTTTAGAGAGGGAGGGAGAGGGAGAGAGAGAATTATTGATGTGAGCAAGAAACATTAATGCCTGCCTCCTGCATACCGCCTTCTGGGGATTGAGCCTACAACCTGGGCATGTAGCCTGACCTGAAATTGAACCAGGGACCTCTTGTTGCATGGGACAGTGCTCAACCAACTGAGCCACACCAGCAGGGCAGACCAGAGATTTTTTTGTGGATGTTGAGAACTGATAGTGTACAGACAAGGGATTTGGAAAGTTTGGGAGTGTAAAGTTAATTTGGCATGAAAGTTCAGCCTCAACCTAAGACTGAAAATATCTGCCCTATTCGAAGAAACCAAGGTGCTGGTTAAAGTACAGAGGAGTGGTGCCATTAAGACTGCTGGCTGAGAAAAGGAGGCTCTTTGTGATTGCAGAAAATGTGACAGCATGAAAGGAGCTTGTGGGTTTAAAATACTATGTAAAAGACAGAGTGCACTTTTCAGCTGCTAATGAATATGTTATCAAAAGGGAGCATGCATGCTGTCCCACTTTCCAGAGAGGGGAACAGATGTGGGGTTCTCCTGAAATCTTTACTCCAGGGTCTGTTCCTCTTTCATGTCTTTGTAACATACTGTCTAATGATTTCTAAACAAACTCCTAACTGCCTTCTCACCAGTAGTCAGCTGTTTGTAGCTAAGCCGTGGCGTATTTCCTAGCTCTGTCAGTGGTTGTGATGATGGTAGAACTCTTGGCTAGAGAACTATACTAGGAAAGATAGGCTAGTCCATGCTGCAGTAACAAATACACCGTATCATTTCAGTGCTTTAACACAGCAAAGCGTGATGAAAGGCAGCAGAGATTCTTCCCCAAGCTGTGATCAGAGATCCAGGTTCACTCCCTTTTGTGCCTCCACCATCACAACACATGGCTTCCAAGGGAGCCACCAAAGGGTAAAAGAGATTCAGAGGAGGCACTGGGTTCTAAACTGCCACCACCTTCAGGTGATTTGTGTCACTTCTGCTTAGAGTCTTATGGGGGCCAGAACTAGCCCTAATTAACATTAGATTATAATGTTAACCTAACTGTAAGAAAGGCTGGGAAATGTCCAGAACCATATTTAATAAGTAAGTGTTTCTGCTACAATCCAACTTCCTAGTCACACAGAAGATCCCCTTGCTCCTTTCATCCCACTCATAGAACAAACTCAACCCTTCTTCAAGGAGATGGTCTAAACTCGTTCAATCACTGAATCACTGAATCCTACTCAAAATACAGGAACTCTGTACTCATGATAGCTTCTGAATTAGATCTAATTGTGTCTTTATTTTTTCCAGAATCCTATGAACTTTAAAGATAAATTATATCTACTGGAATACTTTAATTAGACAAAGGGAAGGATTGGAAACAGTCCATAGACCTTGGTTCATAGCAAATCTGAAACCCCACTGCACAGAGAAGATGAAGGCCCTTACCTTGAAGTTGGGGCGGGGGGGAGGAGGCAGGGAATGGGTGGGAATTTCCTTAATTAGGTCCTGATTCTACTCTATTCTTTTGTCTATTGTTCTCAGTGGGCCCAGGTGAGGAGGATGCTAAGGAATGTGCCTTCTGTAACTTTAGCACCTTCTTCTCAGCTGATTTCCTGCTCTTGGAAGGCTGGGGGCCAAAGAATTGTTTTAAGTCTTGAGCAGACACATGATTATAAACAAGTCATGTGGTTTCTTTGGCAATGCAGTTACTTTGCAAACTTAATAGATTTTAAATTAATTTGTTTCCAGTAAATTTCATGTTCCAGGTACCTACCCATAGTTCTTTTTTTAATCCTTTAATCTTCTACATGCCTTTGCTCCTAATATGCTTTCTCTCTTATTTTATAAGGGCTACCTTGAGACTATTAAGCTTGAATTTAAAGGCCATATCCTTAATTTGATCTTTGCAATGAATCACTCTATTAGCTCAGACTGTTTGCAGTATCATAAATTACAAGCTGGACATGTGTCCTGATGTAGGTTTTGGAAGAGACAATATGTTAACATCATTTACATCCATGGTTCTCAATGCCTTCCAGGGGAGATGGTCAATGTCTCATACGTTTTTTATTTTTATGGAAGCATGGATGGTGCTACTGCTACTGGTATCTAGTGGGTAGAGGCCATGGATGCTGATAAACATTCCACAATGCACAGGGCAGCCCCCATAACAAAGGATTAGTTAGCCCAAAATGCCAAGAGTGTCAAAGTTGAGAACCCAACCTTCCAATGCACACAGACATATTCTAGTACCTCCCATCCTCAGCTAGACCAGAATTTTTCAACAGTTTTTAGATAAATTGAGAGAGCTATTCACCTCTTTCAGATTTCTTTGAAATACCTAGGATTGATATTCTAGGACATTAAGCTAAATCCAGTGATAGTTCACCACCTCGGAGGAAATTAGCTATAGTTATTTTACATGTTTTGATATAGCTATATGATATGTGTCCTTAATACAATTCTAAGCTGATAGCTGCTATCTAACTATTTCAGAATAAGTTATTTGCAATGTTTCTTGCCATACAAGGTGGCTTCTGCAATATATAAATGTTAAGCTTATCCTTTAGAAAAAAATTAGAAGTCTAAAAAGTTGGTCAAATATTACCTTTCTGGAGGATAAAAACCTCAACTTAAAATTATAGAAATATAGTTGACCAAATGTAGTCATGATTATGGGCAAAAGTAAATTACAAAACAAGAAATTCTAAAGTTTTCATGTAAGATAATATTAAAACTGTATTCCTGGGAACTTCTCTCTCTCTCTCTCTCTCTCTCTCTCTCTCTCTCTCTCTCCCTCTCCTTGAAATAATTTGGAGCAACTGATAATTAATTAGCATTAGTTTTACGAGCTAACATTGTTATAGAAGGTTAACTTGATCTTAAAGTGTACTACTTAGTGAAAACGTCCAGAAAAAGGCTATAAAATGAACTTTTTTCTATGAATAAGTTATTGTTCAAAATTACTAGTGTTATCTCCAAAAAAAAGTGTATTTTGAGTTAGAGGATTTATATCATCTTGGTCTTCTAATCCATTATCAATACTTTTTCCATTTTTATCACTATATCTGTTTCCTTCTGGCGCTCATCTTAGCTGTAAAGAGAAGGAATACGTGAAGGAAATGCCCCTTGGGTAATATATCTGCTCCCCAAAGCACATGTCTTCATAATAATCACACTCTTCCATTGCTCAATAAATATAAGGGGAGTGTCTTACAATCTGCTACACTTTTTGCACTCCCTATGCCTTATTTCCATTTTGCCTTTTTTGACAGTTTTAGATTTGAGGCACATGGATTATCACTTGTTTTAAATGACATATTATTTTTGCAGAGAAGAAAAGGAGCCAAAAATTAGAGAAACTGTCCAATTTCTTATAAATGGGAATATCACAAGTAGAACACCAGCTTGCTCACCTTGTCCTTGGCCCTAGCATCAAACTCTTATATGCTATGTCTTTTTGTACTTATGAGTAATACCCCAAATATTTTACAGCACAGTCATGAGTCACAAAGCAGGGGAACTATAAATACTCTTGTTCTCGAGAAACAATGATGCTATCTATTCTTTCACATTCACCCACCTCATCTGCTGTTTTATTTAAGGTTAAGCTCTTTTTTAAAAAACTTTTTCCTACTTTAAACATGTAATCTCCAGTATAAGTTGTGTCTTCTAGTAAGCAGTTTATTTGATCTGATGCTTCATAAATGTATCTAAATCTAGCTCATCATGCATTGCTAGCTACACCTAAGCATACACACAAGTCTGACTTACTCTACTCCTATTCAAGGAAAAGAACAAAAAGTAAGAATGGTAGACGTGTTTATCATTAATATCCTACTGGGTTAATTAGCATCCTTCAGGATGCTATGAGACTTTTGATGTATTCAGAAAATCACTGCCTTGATCTATAGACCTCTCTTTAAACACATACATACTGTACAACGGTTACAGTTTTTGAAAATGTGATCCTCCAAATAAGGTAGTAAATAACATTAAGTTACCAACTTGTCTCTTTGAATAACCTAATTCCATGCTTAATTTTGAATCTTTCAGTGAGGCATTTATGTTTAAAATTTATAGCTAACACTATACATCTATTCTAAAACTAACTACAGACAAACAAGATTGGCTTTTTAAAATGACGTGTATTTCAGAATTGTTAAATTGTTGAGTACTTGTGAATGTGAGAACACAAGAGTCATGGTAATTCACTGAAGGAGAGGACAAAGGGAAAAGGATGATTTACAGGGAAAACTCGGATGTTAGATTGAGACAACCTGAGTTGAAAGCTGAGTCTCCAATTGTGCAACTCTCTCAATTTCTTAAGAGCTTTGATCCTCAGTTCACTCGCCCATAAATGTGACATAAAAATACCTCTGTCTTAGAGTTTGAGGTGTTAAACAAGATGGAGCCATACCTGGGACATAAAAACAACACAATTTAAAAGTTCAGTTTCATGAGGACTGTGGAACTCTGGTAAAATCACTGCATTAATTGTATCATGGTTTGCATTTCAGTTTTGGAGTTAATGTATTCAGGTATGTGCCTGGCACATGGTGGGCACTCAGTAAATGTTGAATAAGAAAATGCTGGCTTAAGCAGAAATCTTGGAAGTTGACTAGGAATTTAGTAAAAGAGAAAAAAAATACAGAATGGGAATAGGTTCATCATTTCTTTCTTGACTATCTTTAGATTCAGGATTGATGCTGTATTTCCTGTAGCAGAAGGATACACTGCCTGATCATTTCAGGTTTATTATTCCTTGATAATTATGTTTCAAGTACTTCCATTATATATTAGACTAATCAAGGCATTACCTTCTCCACAACCTAGTTTTTCCATTGAAAATGAAATGTTACCAGTTTCTCTGAGTTGGAGAATTTACATTAGCTCTGTCTCTGAAGGGGTCGGGGGGGTCAGAAGTGTGGGAAGGTGAGGGGTGGCTGCTTCCACCCTGTCATGCTTTGATATAGGCATGGCACTGGGTGTCTCTGTGTACTTGTCCAGTAAATATCCCTGTGCCAGACAAGTGAAATATCAAATAGCAAATAAAACTTGCCATGCATGGCAGATGGAAAGAGAGATTGAGGAGGAAAGCTAAATGGGTTGTATTTTAGTCTTTAAACTGCATTTCCCCGCAGTTTGATTAAAGAAGGACTCCACTTCTTCATTCTGCAGGAGCCTCACCAATTATGCAGCTCATGCAGCTATATGTAGCGGAATCTTCAGATGCTTAATCATCCTTCCTGACACCCCCCAGCCCCCCGCCCCCCCCACCCCCCGCATCTTCCTCTCTGGCTGTATCTGGTAGAATATGTCTTCTTCACACAGCTTTGCAGCCTCACTGACCTTCTGTCTGTTTCTTCTACATCAGCTATTTTCAACCTTTTTCATCTGATGGCACACATAAACTAATTACTAAGATTCTGTGGCACATCAAAAATATCTAATATTTTTTGCCGATCTGACGAAAAATAGGCATAATTTTGATTCATTCACACTGAACTGTCTAAGGAGGTTGAAGATATAAGCTGTTAGCAGGAGCAGGAAAAAGAGATCCCTATATATCTGAAGGGGCCACCAATAATGTTTGCCATGGCATCCAGCTGGTAGAAGTAGATAAAATGCAGGTGATTGCAGCCAGAGAGCAGAGTCTTTGTAACCTCTAGTAATTGTCCATTTCATAAGAACCAGGACATAAGACAGAAATAGAGCAGGGACCACACAATTATTAAATTTTATAGAGATGCCAAAGAAAACAAACTAATTGGGCTTGGTTCGGTAGAATTGGAAACCTTGGAGACCCACAGATATATTAGATTCATAGGCACTAACTTCAGTGCCTTAGGGAGGAAAAGGGTAGTGAGGCAAGGGAGCAAAACATTCACAGAAATAGTCCTCAATTATTCATTAATATATTTGGGCACACACTTATAAAGTAAAAACATATTTGAAATTGCGGTGATCCCATGGCATCACATGGCATAGTACTATGAGCAGGAAATTTAGGTTTGATTTTCATCTTACTGCATACAACTGTTCATCACTTTCACGTATGTTGTGAAATTGCAAAATATCTTTGAATGGAAGATTTGAGAAGATGCACACAGAGAAAGTTCACTCTGGAGAAGAACAAAAGGAGTTCATTTCAGAAAACTTTGGCTGTACATAGCTGTGTAAAATATTTAACATTAAACAAGTCAACACCCATTGGATGAGGAGCAGCGGCTCTCAACCTGTGGGTCGTGACTCCTTTGGCGGTCGAACGACCCTTTCACAGGGGTCGCCTAAGACCATCCTGCATATCAGATATTTACATTACGATTCATAACAGTAGCAACATTACAGTTATGAAGTAGCAACGAAAATAATTTTATGGTTGGGTCACAACATGAGGAACTGTATTTAAAGGGCCAGAAGGTTGAGAACCACTGAGGAGTAAGGTGTTTCTTTGTAGCAGCTATTCAAAACAGCCATATGAGAAATGGCTGCATTAAAACTTTATGAAAAAGAAGATTAAATTGCCATAGACAGAGGGAAACATTTAAAGAATGGACCATAAGAATACACATCATTTGGTCATTTGATAATAGCCTTGACCAGTATTTGTAATAGTGAACACACTAAAGGATACACTTTGGATTAAGACAGAGTTGGTTTTAAATTGTAGTTTGGCTCCTTGTGTATTTTATGACCTTGAGTAAGTTACTTAAACTCTCTAGTTTTTATGAGGATAGAGTGATATATATATATATATATATATATATATATATATATATATATATAGTATCTGACATATAGTCAGAAATTGCTGACAGGTAAAAGAGATCCCTTTCTCCCACTCCCCAATGCTTGAGGCCTTCTGCTGCCTTTGATCCACAAGGTATAGGCATCTTTACTTTCAATTCCATCTTTGTTAGTGGCAGAAGGAATCAGTAGCTATCAAGTGGTGGATGAACACGAATAGATTCTGTAGTAGGCCTGGATGGTTTGTGATTGAGTGAGCAAAGGAGGGAGCAAGTGGATCAAAGGTTAAGGATATAACAGAAAGTTCTATGATTCCCAATGAAAGAGCCCATTGAAGTGCATGGATTCACACATAATACATTCCTTAAGCACATAATAGAGTCATAATGTTAAAGTAGAAAATATAGACACATGGTATACAGAGTTTTCTTTTTTCCTTGGGATATAAAATATGTGATATAATATCTAATTATATCTTGCCATTTACACACAATCTTCAATAATTTATTTTCAGCATTTTGTACAAGGTCCTTAATTTTATATTTGTTCTTCATAATTGGGCTTAAACCTAATGCAAGTCTGATTGGGGTTAAGATGTGCCATAATGGGAATGCCTAATGATTTCATCTTTGTTTCAACTGCATTAAGCTTTTGAGACCTATGATTTTTATCACTATTATCAGCATTTTCAATGTTCATTTTCTATTCATTTTGGCAAAATAATAAGGGCAAAGAGCAAAAAATATTCAAATAATTGCATGAAGCCTGCTCTTACAGACAAAGATGGCATGGCTGCCCAAACAGAACTCTTGGCTGTCAGGCGGTGCCACCACACATTAGTGCAAAATGTTCGTTGATCTGCTGATGTATGAAAGTCTGGATTTGGCATACAAAAGGCACTTTGGAATGTCGATGTATAATGCATGAAAGTGTTGGCTGTTCTGAAGCTGAAAATATGAAAGTCGGGGACAGCCTGTATGTATATGAACAAAGAAAAGGAGACAGATATAGTTAACCATGTCTGAGTTTGTCCTGGAGGTGTTAAGGAAGACTCCCAAGTGGAGGTGACTTTGAGTGCAGTCCTTCAGGGTGAGTAGACTTGGAGTAGGGATTGGCCCACAATCTAAATGTGAACCCATCTCGGAACTGTCAAAGAAGGTGGCGTGCACAGGAAGGATGAGGGCAAAACATGGAGTGTGGGAAGAGACAAGAGGATGTTAGTTTGGAAACAGAGTTTGAAGAATCCTGCATGCTATGTCAAGGAGTTTGTGCTCTAATTTGTAAGTCAGTGGGTCCTTTTGTGGTTTAAAAAAGTGAATAAAAAAGTTAGGTGATTTCAGTTTTAAAAAATCCAATTTCATGCTTTTCTCAAGAAAATACAACACTGAGTCTCTGTTCCTATGAGGCAATACTTGGCTGGAAGAAATTTGCTGCTGCATTTTTCACACAGGCATTCTGCTCTCCATCTTCTTTTCTTCTCCTTGTCTGGCTTCACTCATAAATGACCTGCCTGGACTCGGCAGGCATTTAAATCCGTGGGCTCTGAATGTGGTGGGGACTATTAGAGACTTACAAGAAAAAGAATGATCAGAGAAATTTATTTGAAAATTTTATCATAAATTGGATACTGTGTTAGACTCTGCACAGTAGAAATACAGGTCTGGGAGCCGCACAGAAGATGATTGGAGTGGATGTGTTGAGAGAAAGAGAGACACAGAGTGACAGAAAGACCCTAGAAAGACAGAGAAACAAAAGGAGATTATTTAGAATTCCAAGTGAGAGGAGGAGATCTGCATATCTTCTGTATTTTTGTGAATTACATAGCACTAGACACATTGCCTTGCATATAATAGGTACTCAATAGATGTTGGTTGAGTTAACATATGTGCTGATAAACATTTAATCATTGTGTGGACTTTTTCATGCATTCTTTGGGCCCTAGTTTATCATTTACTAAGAGTAAGTAAAGAAGTAGAATTTGGGACAGTTCCAAGTAGAGACTGACACTAGAGATTTTGTGTAAATTGTTTTCAATGTTTGACATGGTACAGATTAAGCAATATTGAATCTTCTCCAATTTCACATTCTGCATTGATTTTGAGAAAGATTACCTTCAAAGTCAATTGTATTGAGCATGTGAGGGTTAATGAAACGATTTGTTTTATATTAGTACTTTTAATTGTTTTATAAAATACTGAGTAGATTCCAATCCATATTTATAAAGTATTGGTAATGCACAAATAATAATTATTCAAGTAATGCTTGTGTACAGATCACAAAATTACAAAATAAAATATTAAAATTTCTGAATCCATTCCAATCTCATGTAACTCAGAGAAAAATCACTACTCTGAATTTGTGTTCATCATTTTCTTGCCTTTCTTTATATTTTTAACCTTATGTTTCTGATACTAAACCATATAGTGCTTACTTTTGCATGTTGTCTTTAACTTTTCATAACTGGAATAATACTGTAGATATTCAGTGCCTTACTTTTTTCACTCAGTATTAGGCTTCAGAGGTTTAGACATTGATGCAGGTAAATGTAATTAATTGACTTTCCATTATATGATGACACCCTGATTTATTAATCTATTATATTTTCAGTGGACATTTGCTAATATGAATAGTGCTATTATGAGTGTTCACCTAATGTGAATATATGTGTTTCTTTAGGGTTTAAAACTAGAAATGGAATTTCTTAGTCAAAATCAATGTGACCCTTCAAATTTGCTAGATGATCTCAAACTGTTTCCCAAAGTAGTTTACTGATTTACACATTGACCGGTAGTATATACATGTATGAATGTGTAAATAATTGTTTGCATCAAATGCTTGTCAGCACTTGGTGTTGTCAGACTTAAATTTTTGCACATCTAGTGGGTATAGGATGCTATCTTACTGTAGTTTTAATTTACATTTCTTTGAAAAAATAATGAAATTGATCACTTTTTATTTTTTTATTACCTGTATGGAATTCCTCTTTTGTGAAGTGTCTGTTCAATTATTTGCACATTTTATCTTCTGTTTTTCTTATTTATTAGCAGAACTTCTTTGGAAATTCTAGATTCTATTCCTTTGTTACATATGTTAAAAACATTTTCTCTTTTTCTCTGGATGGTGTCTTTTATTTAGTAGAACTGCTTAATATGAATGTGGTTCCCAATTTTCAGTTCTACCTTGCATGGGATGCACTTTTTGTATAGGTTTGAAAAAGTTTTTTTATTAGTGAGTTTATAAAACAGTCTACTATAGTATCTTATAAAAGTTTTATAGTTTTGTTTTTTATATTCAGGACTCTATGACCACTGGATTGACTTTTGTGAGGTATGGGGTAAAAATTCAGTTCTACCTATTTTTTCCATATGGAAAACTGCCCCAGCACCACTTATTGTGAAGTCCATATTTTTTCCATTGATCTGAAATGTCAACTTTGTCACAAATCAAGTTTCCATGAATGTGTGGGTCTTTTTCTGGTGTATTTTGTCTGACTAGACTATTTTTCAGTCTTTGTGGCAGTACCACAATGTCTTCATTTCAATCATTTAAAAGTAACTATTGGTATCTAATAAGAGATACATTGCAACTTATTACTCAGGAGAATCTTAGCAATTCTTAGTCCTTTGCTCATCCATTTCTAATCAGCTTATTGAGTTTTGCTTAAAAAATTTAGTTAGAGATTGTTTAAAATTTTATTGATAAATCTGGGGAGATTTATGATATCAAATCTTTCAATCTAAGAACATCTCCATTTATTTGTTTTTCTTTAAATTTTAATAAATTTTATAATGTTCTCTATATAATTTTATAGATTTTTTTGTTATATTCCTCAGACTTTATATATGTTTATAAAACATTAAATAACACTTAAAAACATTGTACATTCTAAATTTGTGGTTGAGGTATAAAAAGTAAAATTTAATTTTGCATGCTATTTTGTATCTTGCGTACTTGTTAAACTGCCTTCCATTCAATTCGCAAGAGAGAATTTCTATTTGCCACTGTGTGGCATCTGTTTGTATTACATAGTTTGGGACTGCTATAAATTTAATTTTGATGAGATTAATAGAATATCTATGAATGTGAATTTTAGCTAAAAACCCATGTATAAACTGTCTTTTGCTAATGAAATCTCAGGGGAATACCTTTAATTTCACTTCTGCTATAAAGGTTGGACCTTTGGGGTTACTGCTATTTAGGAATTTTCACATAGACTCTACTTCCTACCCAGAGTAAGCCCTGATTTTTGTCTTTTGTCAGTTGAGTTCCTAAAATCAGGAAAAAGAAACTTTAAGTTTACTTTGTTTGTAAATCCTTCAGGAGAAACCTAGTTTCAGAAATTCTTTTAACACTATTTTGCACCTTCACTTAGATTTTAGTCTGAATATTTGTTATTTTCTTGTGAATTAAGCAAAGCGTTTAAGAAGATATTAACATTTTTACAAATTCTTCAAGGGGGTGGAGGGTGCCATATTGCCAGAAATGGGAATCTGACTCTACTTTTTGACCAGCAAATATGAATGTAAAATTTGGAGGAGAAAGAAAAATTATCATTGGTTTTATTAATTTCCTTATCCCAGGGTCTCAGCACAGGCAAGCCAGGTAGGAGAGTGATTCCTGACTGTAGCAGAGGCCAGAGAGAGCTGCTGCTGTGGAGAAGGTTGTTCTTGGGGAGGCTGGCAGGAGTCTCACTGTGCAAAATGGGAGGGAGAGTCAGTATGTGTATCGCATATAGGGTCACCAGGTTAAATACAAGATATCAGATAGGGTTGCCAGATTACATACAGGACCTCTGGTTAAATTTGATTTCAGATATACAATGACTATTTCTAAGCACATGTACCAAATATTCTTTTGCATTCAATTACCCCACATCCCAAATATTCAAGGTGTTTGGATAGAGTGGAGATTATGATTTATGAGCATCTATTGTAACTGATAGCTTCAGAATAGTACTTTGTAAATGTTATTGTGTTATTCACATCACCATGAGGAGGACCTTGTCACACTGTAGATTCTGATTTTGTAGGTCCGAGGTGTGGCAGGAGGTTCTGCATTTCTAATGTGTATAGGCTCTGCTTTAAGTATAAACATGGAACCTCCCCTTCAAATAAGATAAATTTTAAACAACAATCTGTTCTCAGCAGACAAGAACTTCCTGCTGCTCCCTCCTGGAACTTTCAAGGCAGAAATATTTTGTAAGCATGCTTGTAAATATGATTGATAAATTTTGGCTATGTGTTTAGTAGGTCCAATTCTTGTAGCTAGCCCTTCCTGAAACATACTCTCAAAATGTCACCTGAGTGTTAAAATGCTGAGGTATTGGACCCCAATGCTGTTCCCTTGCCCACTTTGTATGGATATATGTAGTTCAGGATGCTTCACAGGCCAAGTAAACATCAGTTTGCCATATGTGGTATTCCTTGGAAAAATTCAATAGAAACCCAAGGGGAGGAACTATTTTGGATAGCAAATTCTAAATAAGTCACAGCTTTTTCCTGTATGTCCCCCTATGTTTAAGGCAGAATCCCCTTATAATTCTTGTCTAATGTAGTTTCTATTATACCAATTGCATTGAGGGGAGTTTTTATACCTGCTGAGTTTTTGTATGAACTGCATGTAGCTGTAAATGGGGAGATAGTAGTGTAACAGAGATAGAATGAAGAGACTTGCTAAATTTTATAAATATTCCCTTTCTACTCTTACCTCTGGCCAATTCCAAACCAAACTTACAAAAACACATGGGAATGCCTGGAATAAGGGGAGTAACTCTCTGGAGTTTGATTTTCCAACATTTTTGTTAGAGGCTAGAAATGTTCTCTTCGTTCTTTGGAAAGCCTGTTTTAGTTTTATTCATGAGATGAGAGGGTCATTCAAATGCACAAAAAGTTCAGAATGTTCACAATAGTGCAATATAACATTACTAATGAGTGTGATTTCCATATCACCTTATATCCTGGATCTTTTTATCTGTAGGTGAATTTTTGTAGAATTTTAAATTTGCTTCTATTCCATAATAGTGCAATATTGGTCATTATTTGCCATTATTCTGCAATGTTGTTTCATTAATTTTTCCTAGAATTACCATGAAAGTAAATGCAGATCATGATATATTTAAAAAACAACAATGAAAAAAATTTTTTTCTCCTAATTCATCAAATGTCATTGCTTTTGCATGTGAATGATTATGTCTCATTAATGGCTCTGTGATGTAACTCTGCAATTAATATTTATATATTAGCTACAGTATCTGTACTTATGGAAAAAAGAATTATATAGTATAAAACTGAATGTTTTTAAGCATTCAAGTAAACCAAAAATATTTCCTCAAAAATGTGTTGAAAGGATGTAACAATCTAGCATGTGATTTTAATTAATGTCCAAGTAACTAAAAATGCATTTAGTTCATAAAGAAAACATATTGACATCTAATTATGGATCATAGAGTTTGGTGCAGTGAAACCGTAGTGCATCTGTTCAGTGAAAACATAATCATGGAGAATACTAAATGGCACAAAATATAATGAAAAGTTAAAATAATGCACAAATAAGACCATTAAAAAATCACAGTGTGAAACTAAATAGAGTTGGAATTTAGCAAGAGAGGTCTGTTGGCTCTGGAGTTATTGATAACAGAGATTTTCAGATTCATACAAAACTTACTGTGTTAATCTTAATGGTCTTGCAGCAGAATCATCTCTCTCTTCTCCTTTAATGGAATTTTTTTAAGTAGAGGGGGAAATTCCATTAGTCCACTTTCAGACTTATAATATGTATAGATTGAACTAAGGGTTATCTTTTTGATAAATCATTTTAAAAATTAATAATGGCCCCCAACCAGTTTGGCTCAGTGGATAGAGCGTCAGCCTGCGGACTCAGGGGTCCTGGGTTCGATTCCAGTCAAGGGCATGTACCTTGATTGCAGGCACATCCCTAGTGGGGAGTGTGCGGAGGCAGCTGATCGATGTTTCTCTCTCATGGATGTTTCTAACTCTCTATCCCTTTCCCTTCCTCTCTGTAAAAAGTCAATAAAATATATTTTAAAAAAATTAATAATGGCAAAGACTAACAAATGTCAAGGATGTTGACTTTATTTTTATAATATCAACCCCCTTTTCTCAATTTCTGCTGCTTTAGTTCAGGCCCTCACTTCCTCTCACATGAGATTTCAATAGCCTCCTCAATGATCTGCTAGCTGGTTCAATTGGTTCATGGTGGACCCCAGACCTCCTGATCTCTTCCCTTCTAATCTACTCTATACCTTACCAGCAGTGGTTCTCAGATTTGAATTTGCATCTGAATCACCAGGAAGACTTGTTAAAACACACAATGTTGGGCTGCTCACCAGAAGTTCCAATTCAGTTGGTCTGGGAATAGGTCCCAGAATTTGTGCTTTTAAAGATACCGAGATGATGCTGATGTTATGGGTACAGAGACCACATTTTGAGAACTCTTAATAATCACCTTAAAGTCAGTCTTGCCCCAGTACTTCCATTTTCAAAGCCCTTTATTGGCTTCTCATGGACTTTGGAATCAAGCTCAAACTTAGCAAGGTTTTGGGGATATCTTCCATGCAACCCCCAATTTACCTTTTCTGTTCATCTCCAGATTGTCTTTTCCTGGGTACTTGATGCTTTAGCAAACAGAATACTTCACTGTTATAGAACATGCCCAAATACTTTCTACCTTCCTGCATTTGTATTGCTATTCTAATCTGCCCAGAAACCCCTTCTCATTGTCTCCATATTTCAATCATTCAAGGCTCAGCACAAATGCTCCCTCTGCATGAGCACCTCTGATTTTCTCTCATTTACGTAGCTCACAAATAATGTCACCTTCTCTGAACTCTTCCCATATTTCATTTTTCCTACAGTGATTTATACTTTCTCTATTGTTTATTATATTTACCTGGCTGCATACAGAAATTATTTTATTAGTTTGAGAAATTATTTTATTATTTGGAGCAGAGCTTGAGTTTTGTCATCTTTTCTAGCACAATATCTTTAAATAGAAGTTACCAATAAATATTTGTGGATTTTGTTATTTATATAATGATCATGAAAATAGCAATGATAAAAGTGATGATGACAATAATAATCCAAAGTGTCTGTACTGCACATTTCATTCTTTTTCCCTTTGTCTGTCTTTAGCATCAGAAGAACAAATGGCCATCTTTTGTCAGTACTTGAATTCTGTTTCTAAGAAACATTAAGTCTGCACCAGACCTCACTTGTTAGGCAAAGCTTCTAGTAAGGGGACAATCTTTGAATTTATCAGATGTATCTTGATGCCCTAGTTCCCCTTTTCCTCACTTTCAATCATTTAATAGCTTCATTTTTTTTCTTTTTTTCATTCCTATCTTAAACTTATTCACGTTGAGATGTAAATGACTGCAGTAGCTCTCTTCATTCATGATTCATTCAATAGGTATTCACTGAGCATCTAGTCTGGGGCACTGGGAATCCAGCATGAATTAGACTATATCTTGTAGAACTTTTATTCTTTTCAGGGTAGCAATAAATAAACCAACAAAAATAAGGAAATACCAGGTGTGAGCAATGTTGAGCAGAGAATTAGAATAGGGCAGGGAAAGGTGAATAGAGAATGACAAGCTACTTTAAATTTTGGAGTCAGGAAAGGCATTTCCTGGAGGAGGTGACATCTAAACTGAGATCTGAATTTAGGGCAGGGCCATCCTTGGCAAAGAGGGAGAGTAGGTCCAGGGAGAGGTAAGAGCAAATGCAAGGTCTATACAGATGGGGATGAACTTAGAATGTTATGTCTGGCTCGCCTCGAAAAGGAGTCTAGAGAATGAGGTTGGGGAGAGAAGGAGGGACGAGGTCATGTAGGATTTTGATATCCTGGTAAGATTTTATACTAAGCACAATAGGTAGCATTTTGAGCTAAATCTGACTTACAATTTAAAATATTAACAACTCTGTTGTGTGTTATAGTAGAATAGAAGCAGGAAGACTAGTTAGGAGATTGATTTTTCCAGGTGAGAGAAAATGATGATTCAGGATAGGATGGTGAAGGTGGAAACACAGAGAAAAATTTAAAAGGGAGCTTGGCAGGGCTTGCTGATGGTTTCACTGTGAAGTGTGAGTAAAAATGTGGGTCATAAGTAATAGTTAGGGCTAAGGCTTGACTAATTCAAGGGTGATGGTTTCTTTATTATTATGGGGAACACTTAAGGAGATGCAGGTCTAGAGGTAAAAACAAGGTTTCACAGTGTAATGTGCTATGTAGTACTTAGCATCACAGACTTTGATGTTAGGCATATCTGAATGTAATTCCTAGTTTAGGTATGTTCTAGGTCTATTTCCTTCAGCATAAATGAAGATCAATATTAACATAGATTGTGAAAATGAAAAAATAGACAATCCATAGAGAACACTTAGGTACCTCAGAATTATTACTAAATTTGATACTAGAATATGAAATATATATTTTTCTATTGTCCAAATTTTAATACTTTTGGTTATTATTCTATGAAATGACTCCAGGATCTTATCACAAATTGCAGTTTGTAAATTAAAAACCATATTTGTATTTCCTGACCAATTCAAAATCTAAAATGTTCAGATTTTTAAAAATATACCACATTGTTGTTTGAAGTGTAATAATATGTTGCCTCCTAATGATCAATTTGTCTGCTAAGACCTATAGATATTTATATCATTGTCCAGTATGAAGATTGGTAATTTTTACATCTTTCATTATCCTATGTAGTTTTCTTTATAAATATTCTGAACCAGCAATTATCCCTTTATTCATATACTTTTAACTTTTAATAAAAAAATGTGCTACATTCTGGCCTTCAACAAATACTACTCTTCTCTTTTTGGTGTCTTCATCAAACATAATTCATGAGTATCTCTTACATTTTTCCAGGGTCCTAATGAAAATGGAAGTCTGGATTCTGGACTTATTATCATGGTCAACTTTTTGAGAGGAGTATTGTAGGAGGGATTAAAAAGAGTAATTTTTTCCATATTTCTCTTTTTTTTAAAGCTCTGCCTTATGAGAAGTAACTGTAAGCAGTTGGGAGGAACAGAGCTTGCGATAATACTAAGGTCATTTTTAAAACACCATTTAAACAAAACCTTTGTATAGAAGAAATCTATGTAAGTTTTGAATACCTAGAATTGGTATAGGCTGTCGATTGGTCAATATTGTGTGGTCTCACATAAGCAACCATGGACTTTCTAAGCAGACAAAGGAGAGATCATTTTCATTGATCAGGAGGATGCAAGTAATCTTTTTTATAAAAAGTTTATTAATGAAAATGCTGATGAGAGAAAAATCAAGAAAGAAAGATAACTTGCATGTATCTCTTTCTCTCAAACTAGAGGCCCAGTGCACAAATTTGTACATGGGTGGGGTCCGGCCAGCCCGTCCCTATGGGGGCTGATTGGGGGTGGGGCTGGCATGGGGGGGCACAGATAGTTGGGGGGGCATGGGTGGTTGGCAGCCGATTGGGGGCTGGGCTGGCAGGGGGAGGGGCTGATTGGGGCCCGGATCAGACTGGTTGGTGCCACAGTGTGCATCATAGCCACCAGTCGTTCTGGTCCTTCTGCTATTTTGGTCGCTGGGCTTTTATATATATATATAATAATAATGCTCTTAGACATGGACCATTAATTTCTAGCCAGGCAGTAGTATTGATGATGTAATACTCCTGTGAGGGTAGCCTTGGCATTCAAACATTTTACTCATTCATGTTTAACTCATTTGAAATGATCAATTTATCAATATGAATGAGACCATCAGAGAGCCTATTATGGAAATATGCATTACTTGATACCTACTGCAAATGCTTCTTTGTTGAGGTAGAAAATGATTTTGGTGGGCTAATTTGAGAAATTCTGAATAAAGGTGCAAAATGAAAATTCCTCCAATAAGCAAGAAGTACTTGGGGTTGAAAGCATTATAGGGTCCAGCATACTGAGGAAAAAGATTTCTATTTGCTTCAGAGAGACACTATTTATCTCTGTTGGCCAACATACTTTGAAACAACTATTTGGTTTTAATGGATATATATCTTGCCACTCTGCCATCAGTAATTTGAACAGCTTGAAATACTGTATGTCATCTTGCATTGCTTTCTCTTTGAAGCAAACACAATCACTGGATTGTTTTTCATTGATTTTAAAACACTGACTTGCTAAAGTATGAGCCTGTGTGCAGTCATAATTCTTGTCTTTTCTCCCTCGGCAAAGCCTGTGATAATTCTTTGAGTTTTAAGCAGGTGTCATGCATCAGATCCAAATGCTTAATAAATGCACCAGAAGTATATTTTCCTTAAGGCCTTATGTTTATCCCATTTCCATTTATCTTGTGAAATATTCTCAAATGCTGTTCTAAAATCCTGGGAAAGAGCAGGTTAGCATTTCCACTTAGCAAGCAGAGCTAGTAGGCGTCAGATTCCCCTGTCTGTTTTGACCTTAACCAACATTGGTGATTCCCAGCCTGTGTGCCAAGGAACCTGAGGAGAGATGGAGTTATTGGATGGGACCCACCAATCCGTGTGTGTACCGAGTATTTTTGTGGTAATCTGAATAAATATCTCTAACAGGAAAATTATTATGTATTTTTTTTCTAAATGCATGTGAATTCTGCAGTGATCAATAAGATACATATATATTTAAAAGTGATCCTGAATTCATTGTGGATTTTTGGTCATTTTATATTTTTTCAATTAAAGGATAGTATTGGGTTACTTATAATTTTACGTTATAATTGATAGTGCTCAATGCATTACATTTTAAGAAAAGGTGGCATTATTGACCACAGGTACCATACTGCCATCAAATTGAAATGATTTTTTTTATCATATCCATACTTTGAGCTGGTTATCAGAAATTTCACATTCATTTTGATCCACAGCAAACTAATAACTTATTAATAATAATACAACAAACAACTATAATAGCTATTGTATTGGGTACAGGCAGTCATTTTGTTTTTACACCAACCCTGTGAAGTAATTATTATAATTCCCATTATAGTAAGAGGAACCAAAACTCAAGGCTATTGCCTTAGGACCTTCAGTAAAGTAGTAGGTAATGTAGGCTTTAAATCTTAGCTTGGCCATCTGACTCTAAACTCCTTGCTCTTTTGACCCCATCACATTGCCAGAACAATATAACGTGTGAGACATGCATATCAAAGTTGTGCTGATTCTAGAAGGCAGAGAGCCATGGACAGGATATGTCTGGACCTGCCCTAAATTCTGTTAAATGTAATTAATTATGATTTTTAAAGAACATTTAGGGAGATTTGTTTGTGAAATCCATGAATCATATGAATGCTCTTCAAGCCAGGCAATTACAGCAACTAATCCTTACCAATGAACCAGCAACCACCTACTAGACATGTCCAATTTTGACCTATTATTTCAAATATCAAGAGAGACTAAGAAAAAAGGAAAAAACCCCAAGCAATAAAATGGAAATTTAAAAGCATAGGGAAGAAAAGGAGAGAAGAACTTCATGCAGTTTATGGACTTGAAAAAAATGAAAAGATCTGGACCATTAGCAGTAGAGTCCCTGAAGGTTTCCAGGTCATTCTTTTAATTTCTAATTCCTCTGGTGAAGTAGGTGGTAGCCTCACCTACACACTCGCTTCTGCATTCTTTATCTCATTATTCTCCTTTCCGTGGAAAACCCTACTGTTTGTTTACAATACAGAGTTTTAAAGAAGCTGAACTAAAATTGGCGGCTTCTGGGACATCCCTGCTAATGGATGGAATCCAAATTGGCTCTGCCATGAAGAGGCAGCTATGCCCACAGAAGGATATTTTGGCTTAGTGCTTCTGTCATCTTATTGACAGGCAGACAATCATCCAGGAGCGGGAAAATACAGCCAGGGCAAATGTTTATAGCTAGAGTGGTCAGCTGGTAGGAGCACTTGTCCGAAGAAAAGGCTATCTGATGTCATGTTTGACTCCTCATGGGAAGCACTTAATAATGTTGGACAAATCACTTAGCCTCTTAGTCCCCAATCTGAAGGACAAGGACCACAGTACATATGTCTACTGTCTGCCCAGGGATATTTAAATAAGGACTCAGTTTATTTCATGTAGTCTTGACTATAAGGACTTTCTTTACTGACCCAAGAGCAGGGAAATGACTCTTGCTCTGTAGCTAATCTCGTGAGAGAGTCAAGTTCAGGAGAAAGAACATTTCTCCCAACCCTGAAAGGCTTCCCTTTAGATGTTTCTCATGGGCTAATATATTACCTGAAAATGGGGACTCAGGGTGTGTGTACAAAAATACATATAGAAAGCATATGTGTGAAACATAGATACATATACAGTATTTATGTAAAGATGTCTTTATCTAGACATTCCAGTGTAGCTCCTAGTTAAGCCACAACTTTTTAAAAGCAAGTCAGGTTTGACTACATTGTCTGTTTAAGTGAAGGAGCCACACAGATGGGAAAGAAGCAGAGACAAATTGCTGTTGGCTCTGCTTTCCTTTATAACAACATCCGATATTTTTAGTTTCTTTTTGTTTCTGCGTTGTGCATGTCTCTGCCTCATAAAGACTCACTGCACATTGTCTTCGTCAGTTTTTCCATTTAACTTTTAAATTTCCAAGGTCAGAAGATACCATGGCAAAGTCCCTTTTTCAGATGTAGATGATGGGCAGAAAGAACTAACTTAATATTATGGAAAAAATTCTTATTAGTAGACCAGATAATCTGGTCTACTATTTTTGACCTCATGGTGGATACATATTTCTGGCTAGTGCAAAGCACATTTCCAACCTGGATAGATTTGTATACACCTTGGCCCAATAATTAGAATATTTTTTTCTATGACAGTCCCTGTATTCATGTGATAAGCTGTGATATTCATTAAATGTGATTAATTAGATAAAGTCCACATGAACCTTTCATATGTTGGCCACCTTGTTCTCACTCTCTTGAACTTTCTCTTCTGTAAATGGCAATAGCTGCTGTTTTCATATCTAGGTTCATTGTGATGTTATAGTGTCAGATTTGAAAGGCATTAGTATGGTAGAAATCCCATCAAGTATTCCACTAGGCTCTCTCATAATCATTATTATCCTAAAAAGCTGGTCTATGAGCAAAAAATAAAAAATATATGACTCAAACAATGTGGCACCGTCTTAAAAACATTAATCATAGAGTCACCATGTGACCAACCAATTTTACTCCTAGGTATCTACCCAAAACCTGTTCATATAAACACTTGTCCATCAGTGTTTTTAGCAGCATTATGCATAATAGCCCTAAATTAGAAACAATCCAAATGTCTATCAACTGGTAAATGAATAAAGAAAATGTGCTATATCCACACAATTAAATACAATTCAGAAACTGAAAGTAACAAACTGTTATTGATACATGAAACAAAGAGGAACCTCACACACATTATGCTAAGAAGTCTAACACAAAGATTACATGATTATGTTGGATATTTACAATGTATATTACAAAATGTAGTATAATTGAATTTATATGAAATTTCTAGAAAAAGAAAATCTAAAAAAAAATGCAGATCACTAGTTGGGTGGGGCTGGAGATAGGTGTGAAGATTGACTGCTAAGGACGTGAGGCAACTTAGTGAGGTGATGAAAAGTTCTAAACTGGTTGGTTGTAATGGTTGCACAATTGGATATATTTATTAAAAATCATTGAGCTGACATTTATAATAGGAGAAATGTATGGTATTCAAATTAGCCTCAATAAGGCTATGATTCTGAATACTTCAGTTTCTTGCTGTGTATTTCAGGACAATTACAGTGTGTGTGTGTGTGTGTGTGTGTGTGTGTGTGTGTGTGTGAGAGAGAGAGAGAGAGAGAGAGAGAGAGAGAGAGAGAGAGAGAGGAGGTAGACAGGTACTCCCCTACCCAATATATTTCCCCTATGATGGACTTCTGTTTCCCAAATGTGCCAAATTTTACTCTGCTACAGGAAATTCTTTTGACCATGCTCTGCCTGGAACATTCTTTCCCACCATGTTTATCAACCCACATTGTTGCTAAGATTACCTCCTCAGAAAGCGCTTCCCTGGCTTTATGAAGGAGATTTTGGTCCCAATAACATTTTGTTGCTCCTTGTGAATTTATTATAGTACTTTACCCAGCTTTGAGTTAGTTTTATTTATAAATGTATATATTTTCATAAATTTTTCAAAATTTCAAAGAATCTACAGAAATGAATAATTTTTTTTGTTAGTGCCTGTTTTCAAACCAGAATGACCAGAATGTGAAGGTCCAGGCACTGCTGATAACCCAAAGCAATGTAATCACAAACACCAAGAATCATTTCGTTCAGTATTTGTGCACTTTTAATTCATTGACTGTTGCTGGTTTTGTACCATAAACTTTATCTTTAATGTATCCCCATAAAAAAGTCTAGTGGCATTTTAGGATAAATTTTCTCTGTTCAAAGCTTAGTCTGACTTCATCCATTATTTCAAATCAGTTAAACCTGAAAAGGAGTGAAAATTGAGTTATCAACTGATAAAGTATTTATACATTTTTGGGTCTATAGTCTCTCCCCTAATAAAATATAAGGCCTTTAAATGCATTCTACAGTGTGTGTATTTAATATTTTAGGAGGAATTAATGAATGAATGCATAAGAATATTCCTGTATTAAGATATGAAAGGTTATGCCCTCACCAGTTTGGCTCAGTGGATATAGAGCGTCAGCCTGCGGACTGAGGGGGTCCTGGGTTTGATTCTGGTCAAGGGCACATGCCCAGGTTGTGGGCTCAATCCCCAGTAGGGGGTGTGCAGGAGGCAGCCAATCAGTGATTCTCTATCATCATTGATGTTTCTCTCTTTCTCTCCTTCTCCCTTCCTCTCTGAAATCAATAAAAATATATTTAAAAAAAAGATACGAAAGGTTATAAAAACCCTGAGTAATTTAGGTGGGCCTTCCTTTTAGTTGTTTTTTTTTTCAAGGATTTCCATTGCCATGAATAGACTTGGTTTGTCCAGCAAATACTGGTATTCCTTGAAATATTCTAGAATTGACCTAGTATTCTGAGGATCTCTGAATGGGTGTAAGCCTTGACTGGCAGAGGATTCCCATATCTGTGAGGGACACTGTAACTTTTTCAAATCTATCTCCTAAATATCTCACATGACCTCATAAGCATAGAGCTCCAGATTTATTCAGTAACTGGAATTATCAGTGGCTAAATATTGTTTTTGACACCTTATCAAGCTCTTTTAAAAACCTATTTTTTAAAAATTCTCACCCAAAGATACTTTTTTCATTGATTTTTAGAGAGAATAGAAGGGAGGGGAAGAGACAAAGAAAGAGAAACGTTGATGTTAGAGACATATTGATTGGTTGCATCCTGCATGTGCCCTGACTGGGACCAGGAATTGAACCTGCAACCTACATACATGCCCTTGACCAGAATTGAACCCTCGACTTTTCGGTATGCGGAACGATGCTCTAACCACTACAAAACACTGGCCAGGACTTAAAAACCTATTTTAAAAAGTGAATCAGATCTTCCCTGGCTGATGCTCAGTTGATGGAGTATTGTCATGCACCAAAAGGTCATCTGTTCAAATCCCAGTCAGGGCACATATCCAGGTTGTGGGTTCCATCCCAGGTCGGGGTGCCTACAGGAGGAAACCAATCAATGTTTCTCTCTCTCTTTGATATTTCTCTCTTTAAAGTCAATAAACATATATATATACATATATATAATTTTTTAAGTATATATTTGTATTATATATATATATATATATATATATATATATATATATATATACATATATATATATATAGATATATATATTTGAAAGTGAGTAAGATCTCCCAGTGTGCAAACCATAATATAAAACTAATGTAAGTTAACTGTAGCCTAAATAATGAGGCTTCCCAAAAACCTAATCTCCCTCCCAGGAAGTAGTTTATACTCTGAAAAAAATATCACTCATTACATAATATGACAAAATAATGTAATATAGTTTTAATAGCTACAGTTAATACATTAAACATATGGTTTCTTCAATAATCACTAATTTTTACATCTCTCACTACTAATTATGGTATTAAATCGTTCACTCCTTAATTTGTTCTGTCAGAGTTTTATTTATTCCAGACTGAATGGTGATCTAGTTGAGACTTTTACACTTCTCCCATTAGCTTAATATCATTTATATAGAGCCGCTGTGTGTTCTAACGGTTTATTATCATATTATTTTTGGTGACTTAATTTTCCTATGATGATTGTCTAATTTAGCCATTCCAGTTATGAAATAGTTTCAAAGGATATTTCAAAAACTTACAAGACTGTTGATATTTGTAGCTCTATATAATTTTAATACCGTTTTTGGTAACTTCCAGTTACAACTGTCAGCCCTTTTCAGCGGCCTGATTGCTGCAGGATAACTCCTCTACTGAAGTGTCGTTCAGGCAAACTGGGCTGTTGGCTTGAGAAGAGTCAAAAGATCCACAGGAAATACTTTTGGGGCTGAAAGAAATTGAACTCAGTAACTGCTTGTTACTTTATAGTGTCATATGAGTATTAGGTGTCTATTTCTGCGTAAAGTGAGGGAGGCTTTGTGAGGAGTGTGGGAGTGGACATACACCCTTTGCAAAAATTAACTCAAAATAGATCACAGACATAAGTGTAAAGCACAAAACTATCAAACTCCTAAAGGATAGCACAGGAAAAAATCCAGATGATCTTGGGTTTGATGATGACATTTTAGATGCAATATTAAAGGCACAGGGCATGAAAGAAAGAATTGATAATCTGGACTTTATTAAAATTTAAAACTTCTCTTCTGAGAAAGACAGTTTCAACACAATGAGATGAGAACTCACAGAGTAGGAGAAAATATTTTCAAAGGACACATCTGATAAAAAACTGTTATCCAAAATATACAAAGAACTTTCAAAACTCAACAGTAAGAAAACAAACTATCCAATTTAAAAATGGGCCACAGGTCTTGACAGTCACTTCACCAAAGAAGATATACAAATGGCAAATAAACATGTGAATAGATTCCCCATATCATATGTTATCAGGGAAATGGAAATTAAAACAACTAGGTCCCACAACACACCTATTAAAATGATCAAAATCCAAAGCACTGACAATACCAAAAGCCAGTGAGGATGTGCAACTACAGGAAGTCTCATTCGTTGCTGGTGGGAATGCAAAATGGTACAGCCACTTTGGAAGACAGCTTGGTGGTTTCTTACAAAACTAAATATACTCTTAACATATGATCGAGCAATCATACTCCTTGCTATTTACCCAAAGGAATCGAAAACTTATGTCCACACAAAAACCTGCACATGGATGTTTATAGTATCTTTATTCACAGTAGCCAAAACTTGGAAGCAATCAAGATGCCCTTCAGTAGGTAAATGGCTAAATAAACTGTGCTGCAGTCAAACAATGTAATATTATTCAGTGCCAAAAATAAATGAGGTATCAAGTCATGAAAAGACTTGGAGGAAACTTAAAAAAAGTATATTACTAGGTGAAAGAAGCCATTCTGAAAAGGTAATATAGTGTATGATTTCAACTATTTTACCTTCTGGAAATGACAAAACAGTGGAGACTGCAAAAAACCATTGCTTGCCAGAGGTTAAGAGAGAGAGAGAGATAAATAGGCAGAGTGCAGAGGGTTCTTTAGGCAGTGAAACTACTCTGTATGATACTATAATGATAGATACACATCGTTATACATTTGTCCAAATTCATAGAATGCACAACACCAAGAGTGAACCCTAATATAAACTGTGGACATTACGTGATAATAATGTGTCAGTGTAGGTCCATCATTTGTGACAATATACCCCTCTGGTGGGAAATGTTGATAATGAGGGAGCATATGTATATGTGGTGGTTGGAAGTAAATGAGAAATCTCTGTACCTTCTGCTTAATTTTGCTCTGAGTCTAAAACTGTTTTAAAAAATGAGGTCTGTCCTGGCTGGGTGCCTCGGTTGGTTGGAGCACTTTCCATACGCCAAAAAAATTGAGGGTTCAAGTCCCTGTCAGGGCACATACCTAGGTTGTTGTTCAATCCCAGGTCGGGGTGCATGTGGGAGGCAACCAATTGATGTTTCTCCCCACCCCTTTTCTCTAAAATCAATAAAAACATATCCTCGAGTGAGGATTTATAAACAAAAAGTCTATTAAAAAAGTCATTTTGTAATTTCATGTCCCTCTCTAGTTTCTTCTCCATTTCTCTGCTTTCTTTTAAAGCATAACCTTTCAAGACAGTTGTTGATACCCACTATGTCTAGGTCCTCTTCTCTGTTCTCTTTTATCCCCATAACAACAGGCTTTTAAACTAATTTCTCTACTACATGTATCTCTTAAGTTTACCAGTGTTTACCATTTTGCTAAATTGTTGATCCTTGATCATCATTGTTTGTGAGACACTTTTTAAAAAAATGAATCACTGAAGCCTTCCTTCTTCCTTCTTAAAATAATTTCTTCACATGATTTTAACAACAGCATTCTTCCTTGGTTCTGTTTCTACATCTCTGGCCACTTCTAAATATCAGAGTGCTTGATCTCCTACATTATAACTCTTTGCTTCTTTGTACTCCCTCCCTCAGCAATGTGATGCAGGCTAAAGGCTTAAACTCCATCCTTCTTACTCTTTTAGACAAAAATTTTGCATTCATCTTTGCTTTTTTTCCCCCCTTACACATATAGAAACCAACTTATATGGAGACCTATTGACTATACTTTAGATATATTGTTAAACCAGAATTTGATCACCTCTTACATCCTTCATGAGTAACAATCTTATCACAGTCAACATAATCTCTTGCCTGGATTATTGCTATAACCTAAGCGAGAGCTCTCTCTCTCTCTCTCTCTCTCTCTCTCTCTCCCTTTGTCCCCCTACAAAGCATTCACAACATAACAGCCATTTGAATCCTCTGTACAAAATCTTCCAGCAGTTTTCCATGAGATTCAGAGTAAAAGCCAGAGTCCTATGAAGCCTCACATGAACTAGCACATTCTAGATAGTTTTTTTTTATCACTATCTGATCCGCCTTACTATCATTCATTAAATACTCTTATTCTGGTCACACCTCAGGTTAAGGAATTCCCACCGTTTGTTTTTTTTTTTAAACATAGGTTCTACTTTCCAATCCCAATCACCCATTTTTATTAAGTAGACATTTTATGAGCACCTGGATTTTATGGATGTATAAAAATGATTAAAACATTTCCTGCCCTCAGGGAGTGTTTACAGTTGGAGAAAAGACAAAAATGCAATGAATAAATACAAGATCAGTAACTAGTATTGAATGTGTGCACAAAACACTGGTATGATGAGCAATCAATTAAAATGACCTGATGTAGACCTAGAGCAGTGGTCCTCAAACTTTTTAAACAGGGGGCCAGTTCACTGTCCCTCAGACCATTGGAGGGCCAGACTATAGTTTAAAAAAAAACCTATGAACAAATTCCTGTGCACACTGCACATATCTTATTTTGAAGTAAAAAAACAAAATGGGAACAAATACAATATTTGTATTTGCATGTGGCCCGCGGGCCGTAGTTTGAGGACCCCTGACCTAGAGGATCTTAGAGAAATAGCATTCGTTCTAACTGATGTTAGGTGATCTCTGTGCTTTGAATTGTGTTCCAGTTTTCCATACTCCTTTAGTCATACTTATAGACCTAACTGAAGGCAATATGCTGGCATTTGTATACAAACATAATTATCTTTGGTCCCACATATTCAATTTATGTAATGGTATGGATTTATAAATTTGCATTGTAGCTTGTGCTGCTTGTGGTCAGTAGAAGAGAGAGAGAGAGGGAGAGAGAGAGAGAGAGAGAGAGAGAGAGAGAGAGAGAGAGAGAGAGAGAGAAAAGAAAGAAAGAAAGAAAGAAAGAAAGAAAGAAAGAAAGAAAGAAAGAAAGAAAGAAAGAAAGAAAGAAAGTAGTTTACAGATTCCTTATTTTGACCCAGAAGTTCTCACATAACACATGAAAAATTGCTATCCTACCTTTATGGTGCACTCTCACTGATGGAGGCAAAGTTCTGTGCGAATGCTTGCCTGAAAGTGATAGCCATTTTTGTATTCACCCCCCAAAAATGTGTTAAAATACAAGTGAGTGAGTGACGGTGACAGGTGTATCAGCTCTAAGCCATAGAAAAAGTAGCTATTCATGAACTTTAGCATATTATTCTTATTAAATTACTGTAACATCTATCAGGTGATAAATTACTAGGCAACAATACCACGGTTTTAAACAACTGTTTCTTTCAGTGCATCCACAGAAGATATAAGGCTCTTTTATTATTTCAGAATTCATGTTAATCTGTTAAAAGGTAGCATGGTGTATTGACAAGAACATGACATTTTTGGACTTCAAAGGACTTCAGTCTGGTTCCATGCTGTAAAATGTATAAATTGCATGATATTGAACAATCCACTTAGGAATATTGAGCCTCAATTTGATTATGTGTACCATGGAATTGTCTTAACTGCAAAATACTCAACAGTTTTGAGTTACTATTATTATAGCAGCACCATCAATGCATGTTACTTGTCTTTTTCTATTTTGCCCTCATCTCTTTCATTTTTCTTTCTGGAATAGAGGTAGCTCCACAATGCTTTGACAATTTGCTTTTTCTAGTCCATCCCAAGCTTCTCTGGTGAACTGGGAATTTTACAGTTGGGTTGGTAGGATGCAACATATGATCAGAGGACTGTTGGTCATACTGAATTACCAGAGAATTTTTCAGTGTTGAATTACTCATTATTTTAAGAAAATTTTCTATTTTTTAAATCTTCTGGGTGTGGTAAGTGAGGAGAAGGACCAAGCTGATTATTGTTTCTAAAGAGAAATTGAAAAGATTGGGAGAAGAAGGCAGCAGGGAAAATAAAACATCTTTAGACGTTCAAGGGACATGTTTCTGGGAGAAAACTCTGAATGCTTGGTGTGTGCTTGTGATTAGAGGGGTCCACTCTGCTCCAATGGAGAAGGGGGCCCAGCTGTACTCTGGCTACTGGGGCCTGATTGGGAGGCCACCCTCAAGTACTTTGCTTTTGCACTCTGCTGCCTCTGGTCCATCAAGAGCTGTCTCACAGAGTCTGCAAAATTTGAGCTTGAGGTAGAGACTGGTGGTTGTATGAAACAAATCTATTCATTAATTCCACAGATTTTTTTAGTGCCTAATATATGACAGGGATAGTGTAGACAAAACATATAAGAATCCTGTTCTCATAAATTATATAAGCCTCTTTACTATTCACTGGATTTTTACTCTCGACTCTCCTCCCCCGACGGGATTTTTTGGATTATCAATATAATAACCTGAGCATTCTCATTGTGTTTTTATTGATACAGGTTGCCATTTGGAGGCACTTTGGTACGATGGGGAAAACACCCAACTGAGAATCAGACTACATAGATGCCATTCCATCTGCCACTAATTAGGTACACGGGCTTCAGCTTATCACAAACTCAGAGTCCAAAGAAAGTGGTAGGTTCTTTGATCATTTATATCACCTCTCTTGTTCTCAGTCTGTGTGGTTCATGATCTATCAGGCAAAAGAGAGGAAGTTCTCTCCTCCTGAATTATCTTCAACATAAAATCATGTGTCCTATTATAGCTTGCTCTCATTTCTGTGCAGCATGAATAGTGGGCACAGAATTCAGGCTTCCATGACACCCAGATTTTTTTCAGTCAGACGTTTCTGGATTTGAGATCAGAATGTGCTGGTCTGAGAATAATCTGTCAGATAATTAAAACAGAAGCCAATTTAATATCTCCTGGGGTGGACTGCTGTTCCATTGTTTGGGATCAGGTGTTTTGGCTAATAAAAGACAAGGCATTTTCTGCTTCTTCCAAGAACAGTAAGACTGAACTTCATTTAAATACTAAAAATTGTTCAAAGTCTGGCAGAGACTTGCATATGTCCCTAATATCTATTTCTCCTTTTCTTTAGTGATAGAATCTACAAATTATTGGTTGGCATGTTACTATTCAAAATCAAGGCAAAAGTTTCCAATTATCTTGTAGTTTAGAGTGGCTCAGTGACCAAGGTCTGGCCAAAGGTATGTTATGTGGACAATTTCTTAATAGTGCCTTTAACAAAAGGGCAGGCTCTGTTTTACATGCCATCCCCCCTTCCCCCGCCAACTTTTCCAAGCTTAAATTGAGGACCCTGTAGCCATGGTGGTGAGCCATCTTCCAATCTTCAACCGAAGGCAGGCAATGGGTGGTGAAGTAACATTAAAGAAGGATTTTGGGTCTCCAGTTATGTGGAACTGCCACATGAGCCTTGAACTACCTCTTCAGTCTTTGATGATTTTCTTAAACCATTTAATATTATGGCCAATTTGTTTCTTAAACCATTAAACATTATAGCCTATTGTACATCTCAATGAATACAAATATAAATTACTCAGGTAATAAATAAACATACAATGGTAATAAATAAACATACAAGGTTACATTAACAGAAATTTTCTTTGACCTATAAACAAGCCAATTCAGCAATATTCTATGTGAAAAATATCTATCTATCTATCTATTTATCATCTATCTATCTGGAGAATAGTGAGCATTTTAGAGATGATCTATAAGAGTGTGTTTTTAACATATTCTTTCCTTCATTACTGTTCTTTGGAGTAAACGTTGAAAAACGAAAACAGAAACATCTGATTGAATTTGAAATTCACATCATTTTTAAATTACACTTTTAAAATTGTAATTCTGTTATCAATAAAACATTTGTTATAATCCATGATCATTGAAAATCACACTAAAATAGAGAAGGCCTGAAAAGAGAACTTAAAAATTATTGTGTTGTGGATACACTAATATGGATTTCCTGATTTTAGACATTGATCTTCTCAGCAATAATAATACATCCATGATGGCATTAGGTTGCTAAATTTGTTTGTAAAAAGGTTGCTTGTAAACAGGCAAGAATAATTAAACCACTCAATATTAACTGAATAATATATTGATGATTTTAAAACAGTTTGGCTAGCATTTTCTTCTGCTTTAGTAGTGATGTCGCTGTGAAATGTGAGGATAACACTTCATGTGTTACTATTTGTTGTGAAGTGATTTAATAAATGTTTAAACAAGTCATTACCATATTGACAGCATTTCTTATCATGAAACTGTATTTTATATTGATTGTCATCCTAGGCTTCCCACCCCCTTCCTCTGCCTGAAATGTGAGGACACCTAAACATGACCCTCAGAGAGTGCTACAGACTGCACTGTTTAGTTATGGATGTTTGTTCTTGAGTCTTCCTCTCTTCAATATCAAAGAAGGAAGGACAGTCAACCCTTCTTTCCACAGTTAGGTTGTAGCATGTGTGGGAGGAGCAAATCATGTTTAGTACATTCTCACTGCTGGGAGAGCACCAAGTTAGCATCTTTGGAAGATAACAGTGGCTCATACACAAGTAACCTCAATAGCAGTAGCAGCCAGAAAGCCCCTTCTCAACTTGTCTTATGGGTTTCAAACTTGCAGCTGAGTAATAAGTATAGTTGAGCCTCCTGGCTCCTCCAGTTGAAGGCCACTGTTTTACCTTCACAGATAAATAGAATTAAATTAGATTGATGACAGTCATTCTTTCAGTAGTAATTATGGAGCTACTATGTGCGTGATAAATAATAGCTAATCAGGTGTTATTTCTGTCCTCTTGAAGCTTTCAGTCAAGTAGTAAATCTGTATCCCTGGTTTTAGCTTCCTGTGGTATGTCCTTTTGCTGAATGGGTTTCCATTTCTCTACGATCATCAGACTGCTCTACTGAGAACTCTTTCCCATGAGTTTCATCAATGAGAAGAGAAAGCTTGACCTGAATATTATATAGTCCTTTCAGTTACACAGTTATGGAGATGGAAAGTTTTCTTAGTTTATTGGCTGCATACTTATTCCTAAAGAAAGACTGGGGTTTTTTTTCCAGGAGTATGGCCATTCAGTTTCTGCCCCAACACCTTTTAAAAGGGTATTGTGCTAGATTTTATCTAATTTCTTGCAATATAATTCAGAATTTTCCAATTTATGATCATAAAAGTTATGAGGTCTGTATGGCACAATTTGATCTTAATGGGCCCATGTATAATCCTAGTGATGACCTATTTCTTCCTAAATTCTCAAAACTTAAGCAAATATTTAAAAACTTGTTCAAAGATATGATTTTCAGGTATGGGTTTTTGGCATCTACCTTTTTTCCCAATTGAAAACCATACAGTTGCTCATCAAGTTTTATGTCATCTTTTCTTTCCTCCCTATAAATGTGAGACTGCACTGTATTCTTTTCCTATGTCACAGATGTTATTCTTCCTATTAGAGTTTTTCCATTATATCTGGGCCTTTTTCTTTATTCTCTGTTAGCATTCTCTGGCTTTTTCTTGTGTAGTCCAAGAAAATAGTTTCACTTTAAAATAGTTGTTCTCAACCAGGGGTGCTTTTGTCAGCCGAGGGGTCATTTGACAATGTCTGAAGACATTTTTTTGGGTGTCACAACTGAGGGAAAACCAGCTGTGAATGGTATCTAGTGAATAAAAGCCCAGAATACTTGCTAAACATCTTAAAATGCAGAGGATATTCCCCTTACCAACGAATTATTTGCCCCAAAAGGTCAATAGTGTTGAGCTTGAGATAATTTGTTTAAAACAATTCAAATATTTATTTGTTCTTATTATGATGTTTTTAAAGAATATTTTCTTATTATGTCCCCTCTTATATCCAGTTAGAGAAGCTGCCAGTTACTGAAGTATTTTAGTATGCTTTCTGTCTTCACTGATTCATTTACTACAAACATTGGAATATTTGCCTGGTCTAGGTACTATAGACAATACAAAGATAAGTCTTTGTCTCTGACTTTATTGTAAAAAATCAGTATTTGTGAATTAAGGTAATTATAGTTAGAGATAAACCTAATTACTCATGTCAGAGCAGACAGAAAGTGCCAGAGGAAGTTGGGAGGATTGGCTGTTTTTTGCTGAAGGGATATAGGAGATATAATGGGGTAGATAGCAGTGTTGCTGGGTCTTAAAGAATAATCATATTTCAACCATGCTAAGGTGAGGAAACAGAAGTGAGAAAGGAAGAAAGCACATGGAACCAGGGCAGGCTAAAGGGACTGTGGTAGCAAGTTCCACTTGAGATAGAGTGCATGAGAGATGTGGTTGGAAAGTTCTTTGTTACCAAGATGTTAATGGTATAGGACAATTTGTTGTTTGTCTGGAAAATATCCACATCAGGATCATTACAACAGTTTTTCTTTTATGAGTAAAAATTATATATTATAAAATAACACATTTTGTTATCTTATGTTGAACAAATCAAAATTTTAATTGTAATATGAATTTGTTTGGCATTGTCCTTAGTTTCCATGAGTATTTTTATTGCTTTATTTTACATCAGCTGATATTCTTCAAAATCAGCAGGCAAAAACTATTTTTTCTTTCAATTCTGAGTCTGAAAATTCACCTTGAATATATATATATATATATATATATATATATATATATATATATATATATATATAAGCTCATAGCTTTAGGGGTCAAAATAACCTGAAAATGCATAATTTAGAAGAGGGTTCAATGATTCACTCCTACAGTTTGGAGTAAAAATAAATTCTAGCCTAAGATAATAAAATCTGATACAGAACATCTTTGGAAACATCCATATAGTAAATGTGGCATCCCAACAGAGGGGCGATATACAACTTTCTTCCTGTGGCTCTGAAGGGTCATTACATTCGTGTGTGTGTGTGTGTGTGTGTGTGTGTGTGTGTGTGTGTGTGTGTTTTGAGGGGAACTTGATTTAAACTGATGATTCCTGGGCCCCTTTCTATATTGACTATATTGAATCAGAATTGGAAAAAGCACAAGATGAAATGTAATTTTTTATATATTTTTTCTTACAAGTGCTTTAGGTGATACTACTTGTGAAAGTAAAGTTTAAAAACCACTGTTCTAGCCCTGGCCAGGTGGCTCAGTTGGTTGGAGCATCATGCCATACACCAAAAGGTTGTGGGTTTATTTCCCTGCCAGGGTACATACCTGGGTTGCATGTTTGATCCTTAGTTGAGGTGCATACTGGAGGCAACTGATGGATGTTTCTCTCTCTCTTCCCTCTTTCTTTCTCTCCTTTTCTTTCTCTCTGAAATCAATAAAACATATCCTTGTGTGAGGATTAAAAAATGCCGCTGTTCTAGAAGATGGAAGAGTTAGATGACTCAGGCTGTAGTGAGACATGTTGTGTAGGTGATAGTAAAAAAGTTAAGTAATGAACAGGATTCCAGAAATGTAGCTTTGTGTAGATAAGTGAGGCTTGGGAGAATAGATTGAATTATGTACACTAAACAGGTTGAGATGGGAGAAACTACAGAGAATAAAAATATTTGATTGTGGTTAGTATTACTGAGGGAGAATTCCTATAGTTTTAAAAATAAATGTACTGATTCTGCTATAACAGTAGAGTTTATATGCCTAATCATTAATTACCAAATCATTTTTGGTGATGTACCATGCACATGATTATAAAAAACATTATTGTTTTAGTATTCTCAGAAAAAGCAAAGTTGGGAACATAAATGCCACTCCTTTTCCTTTTGTTGAGCTATTAAAAATATTAAAAAATCATTAGTTTTCATAGACATTCTATCTACCTTTTTGTCCTCTAATGGTATAGAACTTTAGGTGATGGCACCTAAATAAATTTTCTTCTATGTTTTTATTCTTATTCTCTATGCATAAATTTCGTAAATGATTAACTTGTTTTATGTAGTATACATATTTTCCCATTGGTTCAGGTATTATATTCATATTTTATTCTGTTGTCTTTGAAGTATGTAGATACTAAGTGTGTCTCTAAGATTCTCATCTCTAAAGGGGCTATGTCTATGTGGTTCTTATCACATATAGATACATTCTTTTTAAAAATATATATATTTTTTTGATTTCAGAGAGGAAGGGAGAGGGAGAGAGAGATAGAAACATCAATGATGAGAAAGAATCATTGATCGGCTGCCTCCTGCACGTCCCCTATTGGGGATCGAGCCCCCAACCCAGGCATGTACCCTTGACCGAAATGGAACCAAGACCCTTCAGTCCACAGGCTGACGTTCTACCCACTGAACCAAACCAGCCAGAGCTAGATGCATTCTTAATAAATGTGTTTGTGTGTTTTTTTTTTTTCATGTTGAGGATGGCTCTCTATATGACTGATTTAAAGGATATGGTAAGACCTTTATTGTAATATTATTACTTTTTAGCATGGTTATTTTTTATTCTGCAAAATCAGGCTGCTGGGATGTGTTGAGATGATCCTATGGATTAATTATGTAAAGCACTCAGCCTGTAGGCGCCCAGTAACTATCGCTCCTTTCCTCCATTTCCCAGGTAATAAACTGACTAAAAGAATTCCTGGCCTCCCACTGCCTCTTGCTAAGTAAGAGTGAAGATTACTTTGACTTAATGTGGAAGACTTCAGTGCTTCTCCCTGTGGGTCCCTCCCTTGAGGCGTCCTACACAGGCCTGCATGGCACAACTTAGGCACTGAAACGTGACTAGCAGTTGTGAATGAAAGGTGACTAGGATTAGCGAATGAAACGTGAGTGAGGTGCTGAGTCACTTCCTAGCAGAGGGTTCTCAGCCAGTGCATGTTCTCTTCTCCCTCGGCCACAAGGATGGGCACTGCTTCCCATAAAGGCTGCTGCATCCGCCTGAGTCCAGGGAGAATGCTCTCTGAGCCTGGAGCTGAGGCGTAGCAGACCCACAATGAGCACAAGTCATGAATAAGAAATCAATATTTTTTGCTGGAAACCCCAGAGATTTTGTGTTCATTTTATGTCTCATAAATAAACCCCAAAAGGGATTTGTGAGGAATAAAAGCAAGGAACACTTGATCAGAGCCTATTTGAAGTGCCACTTTCTGTATTAAGCCTTCCTCACCCATGGAAAGAGGTCATAGGAGTCCCCATTGCCTCTCAATTCTTGTCTGGCCTCCTAACTTGGCATAGTGTCATAACCAGCTCTAAGATATCATAAATTGTTTGAGGGAACATGTGCTCCTTTATAATTTCTGTGGAAATGGTATGCGCCAGTTTCTTCAAACATAACTGTGGATGTTGTATTTTACGTTTGTAGATGTATTTTATGTTTGAAAGTAAAGCAAGTTTTGGTGGGTCATTTTGCCATTGGCGCATGGATACAGCCGGATGTCAGTATGAAGAGGAAGTGAAAAGTTACTCGTAAATTCGAGGCCTAAAAGTTTGGGGGAAGGCTGCTGTTTCCAGAGTCCAGGAGAAGTGTTTCTGCTTGCATATGATTTTATCAACAATCCCAGGTCCAGATGCTTGTTTTTATTTTATTTTATTATCTTTATTGTTGAAAGTGTTACAGATATCCCTCCTATATTTTCCCATTGACCCCCTCCACTCCTCACTCGTTCCCTGAGGCCTTCACCACAGTATTGTCTGTGTCCAGATGTTCTTTTAAGGAAGAAAGTATTTTTATAATTTTAACGCTTTCTGAATTGTTCCCTCAGTGAATCATAGCATTCAACCTAAGCCATTTGTGCTATGGCAATATAACTTTTCTGGAAATTTCAAGAAAATGTAAATGGATTCTGAGCCTACATATTTGCAAAAAATATGCCCATTCTGTAGTATCAATTGGATTCATAGAAGGCCATTAAGACATATTTATTAGCTTGTTAAACTGAGCTGCTTTTATTTCTAGAACAAGTGTCATAAAAATATTAAAAATTTTACAGAATTCCATGAACTATTCAGCACAAGGGATTAGAGACTTTTTACATTTCTTTTCCTAAAGCAAGAGTTTCCTCTAGGCACCAATACATCTAAATATATAAAGGGCTAGGGTCCGTAAGGACCAAATGGACTGAACACCAGAAGTCAGTCCTGCAGTCAGTGCTGGGTCGCTGAGGCAACCCAACACTGACTGCTGCACTGCAGGTGCCGCAGCGACCCAGGACTGACTGCCAAGCGGCCTGCCTAGGGGCAATCAGGCAGGCAGGAAGAGGCAGTTAGGGGCAATAGAGCAGTTAGCTGCGACCCAGCACTGATTGCCGCCCTGCAGGCATGGCGACCCAGCATTGACTGCCATGGGGGCTGCAGATCAGGCCAGGAGAGAGGAGCAGGGTCTGATCTGCAGCCTCCGTGGCAGCTGTTGATCAGCCTTTGCCTCTCTTTCTCTCTGGGCCTCACCAGCCGCCGAGCCTCTCCCTCTCTCTGAGAGCCCAGCAGTTCAGCCCACTCTCCAGCAGCCTGGGGCTGCTGCTGATCAGTCCTGCCTCTCTGATCCGGCCCCGAGATAGGCACAGAGACGCTGACTGGCATAGAAACCAACCAATCAGAACCAAATCTGGGTGAACTGCGAGGAGCCAATGATTGCCTAGGAGGTAGAGTTTTTGATGCTGACTGGCATAGAAACTGACCCATCAGAACCTAATCTAGGTGAACTGCGAAGGCAGAGCCTAAGGTGGGGGCTGAGGAGGGGTTTTAAGGGCAACAGCTGTTTGATGTAAGGTGTAAGAAAGTGGTGCAATTTTTTAATGACCAGTTTGGCAGTATTGTCCATATGGCTGGCTATCAGTCCAGATATAGGGATTATGTATTTTTGTCTGCCAAGAGCATCTCCTCTTGCTGAAAAAGGCTTTCCCCCCCATTTAAGCAATCCTATCATATATAATATATCTATAATAATAAAAGGGTAATATGCTCATTAGACCGGGTCGACTGGCCATCTTCTGGATGTCTGACTTCCTTCCGGACAAAGCCATGGTGGTGGGGGCCAAGGCAGAGGCAGTTAGAGGCAATCAGGCCATCAGGGGAGGGCAGTTTGGAGCAAGATCAGGCTGGCAGGGGAGGGCAGTTGGAGGAGAGATTAGGCCAGCAGGGGAGGGCCACTGGGGGCAAGATCAGGCCTGCAGGGGTGGGCAGTTGGGGGTGAGATCAGGCCGGCAGGGGAGAGCAGTTAGGGGCAATCAGGCAGGCAGAGGCAGTTAGGGGCAATCAGGCTGGCAGGGGAGAGCAGTTAGGGGCAAGATCAGGCCGGCAGGGGAGAGCAGTTAGGGGCAAGATCAGGCCAGCAGAGAAGGGCAGTTGGGGGCGAGATCAGGCTGGCAGGGGAGGGCAGTTGGAGGTGAGATCAGGCCGGCAGGGTAGGACACTTAGGGGCAATCAGGCAGGCAGAGGCAGTTAGGGGCAATAAGACAGGCAGGCAGGTGAGCCATTAGGAGCCAGCGGTCCCAGTTTGCAAGAGGGATGTCTGACTGCTCAATTTGCTTAGGTGATGTATCTCATTTATTGATTTGTGGATATTGTACCAGCCTTGCATCCTCGAAATAAATCCCACTTGGTCATGGTGTATGCTCTTTCTAATGTAATGCTGGATCTGATTTGCTAAGATTTTGTTGAGGATTTTAGCATCTATGTTCATCAGGGATATTGGCCTATAATTCTTTCTTTGTAGTGTCTTTATCTGGCTTTGGAATTAGGGTAATGCTGGCTTCATTGAAAGTGCTAGGAAGTGTGCTTTCCTCTTGAATTTTTTGGTATAGGCTGAGAAGGATAGGTTTTAGTTCTTTGAAAGTTTAGTAAAACTCCTCTGTGAAGCTGCCTGGCCCCAGGCTTTTGTTTGCTGGGAGTTTTTTTTTTTATGACTACTTCAATTTCCTCCTTAGTTATCAGCCTGTTGAGATATTTTGATTCTTCTTGATTGAGTTTTGGTAGGTCGTATTTTTCTAGGAATATGTCCATTTCCATTAAGTTGTTTAGTTTTTTGGAATAGAGTTGTTCATAGTATTTTTTTTTTTACAATCCTTTGTATTTCTGTAGGTTCTGTTGTTATTTCACCTCTTTCATTTCTCCTTTTGTTTATTTGTATGTATGTATATATACACTAGAGGCCTGGTGCACAAAAATTTGTGCACTGGTGGAGGGTGGGTGTCCCTCAGCCCCACTTGTGCCCTCTCACAGTCTGGGACCCCTCAGTAGATAACCACCTGCTGGCTTAGGCCCGCTCCCCCGGGTGGCAGATGGCAGGCCCGATCCCTAGGTGCCTGCCCCGCCTCCCCGGGTCGCACACACAGCAGGGCCGATCCTGGGGTTGGGGCGCTGCCCCCATTGGTGCACAGGGCAGGGCCGATCAGGGGGTTGGGGTGCCGCCTCGGGTCGGACACAGGGCAGGGCCGATCAGGGGGTTGGGGCGCTGCCCCCGGTCATGCACAGGGCAGGGCCAATCAAGGGGTTGGGGTGCAAGAATAGGGCTTCCTCGGGCCGATCACACCGCCAAGCCCCACCGCCCAGGGCCGCACACAGGGGTCCTGGCTGGTGGCGGGGCTTAGGCGGCACACAGGGCCCCGGATGACGCCTCGTGCTGGCCCGCCCTGCCTGCAGTATGCAAATTAGCCGCCATCTTTGTTGGCGGATAATTTGCATATCACGCTGATTAGCCAATGGGAGGCGTAGCGAAGGTATGGTCAATTACCATATTTGTCTATTATTAGATAGGATATCAATTTGTGAACAATATTGTTTCTGAAATTCATCTGTGCTGTAGTATACAGTTACTAGTTTATTTGTTTCATTGCTCTATAAATTTCCATTTATGATTATTCTAGTTTGTTTATCCATTTTACACTTAATGAGTATCTGGGTTCTTTCCATTTTGGGCTATTGTTAATAATGCTGCTGTAAACATTCTTAAACGTGTCTTTCAGTGCACCAGGTATGTGTTCAGTTAGTATATATTTAAGAGTAAATTAGTGTGTCATAGAGGATGTATATGTTTAATTCAAGTAGACATAGCTAGTTTTCCAAAATTGTTGAAGCAATTTACTCTTTCAAGAAGAATATATGAGTTCCAGTTGCTCCAAATTTTTACTAACAATGGCAAGTGTCAATACATTTAACTTTAGCTTTCTGTGGTTAAATTTGCCTTTCCCCCAAAGTTGATAAGAATGGGCACTCATTCTTATTTGGTTATCCTTTTTTTGTGAAGTGTATACCTCCCATTTTTAAATTGAGTTTTTTTGTATTTTTATATGAATTTGTAGAAGATTTTATGCATTGTGTAATCAAGTTCTTTGTCACGTTTATGCATTGCAAAAATTTTCAACTGCTTTTTGGCTTGCTTTTTCACTCTCAGTGGTAGATCTGGATAAAAGAAAGTTCTAAATTTTAATGTAATCCATTTTCTATATCATTTTTTATGGGTAAGGTTTTTTTGAGCCCTTTTCAAGAAATCTTTATCAATTCAAAATAGTGAATATATTCTGTTATGTTCTAGATTATTGTTTATTGCCTTTCACATTTTTAAATTGAATTTATTCGGGTGACATAAAATTATACAGGTTTCAGGTATACAATTCTATAATACGTCATCTATATATTGTATTGTGTGTTCACCACCCCAATTCAAGTCTACTTTCATCATTTATATCCATGATTTGAAAGTGATTTTGTTCTTGAAATGAGATAGGAATCAAGAATTGCTTATTATTATTGTAGATATTCAATTGGAACATACTCTTGATTAATTATACTATTCTTTAGTATATTTAAGAATAGTATAAATATATTATTTATATACTATTATTAATATATATATATGAATTATGAGTTATGTGGTTATACTTGTGAGTCTATTTCTAGACTCTTTAATATGTTCCAATGGTCTGATTGTCATTGCATCCACACCACACTATCTTAATTATTGTATTTTTAAAATCTTGAGATCTGCTTGTATACTTGACTATTATATGACTTCAGGGCTCCTGGTGAAACTTTATAGAATGCTATCTGCATCTTTAAATTTTCACTATGATGTCATTTTCTTACCCATGTAAATGTTTACTTTTACAAATACTACCTAAATACTGTTACTACTGCTATTAGTACTACAACTATTACTGATGTCATAATGAAATAGGGTTTTATAAACACTTCAAAAGAAAAATCATGCAGGGAATTTTGCCAAATTCCTAAATGTGTCAATATATTTTTCATTCAAATAAGAGCTAAAAATACTTACTGCACACTAGTCCATCTGAATTTTTTCACTCCTACTTAATGTATATTCTATGAAAGTACTCAAAATCCATAAAGAGTATGCAGGATTTGTCAGTTAAATAGATATATTATAACAGCATCTCAAGTTTGTGACCAAAATCTCAACTAGCTATTTTTGTTTTATCAAAATGTTGCAAAGAAAAAAAATTCATTATGTTTCTACTAGCTGTTTGAGAAAGTTCAGCCTTCTCTGTGCATGATTTCTCTGTATAACACTTGGTGAAATTGTAATGCTTTTACTGTCACCTCTAAATATCATTACACCTTAGAGAATCTGCAGAGTTATATAACACTGTGATTAAACAGAATCACACCCTTTCCTAGCACAGACTCCAAGTTTTGCTGATGTAGAAAATGCAGAATCCCAAGATCTCAAACTGCCTTACCTAAAGTTTATAGAAAGGAAGAAAGATGGACCAACAGTTGGAAAGAAATTAGGAAAAACCCCCTCTTGCTGAAAAAAATGAGTGAGAATGGACAAAAATAAATCAGACTCCCCTAGCTTCAATTACAGTCCCTTTTAACAAACAATGTATCTTTTTTGTTCCGCCATGAAAGAATTCAGAATTTGAATGCAAATTGATTATTAAAAACTTGCTTAATTTGGAAATGAGCAAGGTAATTAAGAAAGAACAAGAATATTTATAAGCCTTTAGATTTTCAGAGGAGTGAACTAAACCAGATTTCTAGATCATATGGTTGTGGATCATATGGTGCTGCAGGGAGAAAAAATACACAGCAGAAAAACGTATTCTTTGTTTCAGGTGTAAAAATGTTACATTTTTCATAGTTGACATTTCTGTGACACTCATTACAGAAGCAAACACCCCTTTCTTTATTAACAATGAAAGGAGTTAGCATTGGAGCACAGCTACTTAAGCAATGCAGCAGACATTGCTTACACAGGTCAATTGCAATTTCTAATAATTAAAAACAAGAAGGAAAAATGTTCATAGTCTCACATGACACTGTCTAATTTGGTGTTTTTCACACATTCAAAACTGAGACTTGAGGTTGAGTGCAAAGAGTATGCAAGCCTGGCTGACACATCCAGAGTTCCTGTGAGTGCTGCCAGAGAAGTCAGTAACCTTGATCCTGGAGCTGACACCCCACTTCCTCTGGAGAGCAGACTTACCTTCTACCGGCATCTCAGAAAATAGTCTGTCATGATTATCTCTATGTTGTTCAATGCCTGGTCTTATTTCACATTGGAGAATCAGGGAGCATTTGATGACTTATTTGCCTATTGTTTTAGCTCCATTTGCAAGTTTCTACTTTTACTTCCTAAATCAGGATTACTTTCATAGTTCTCTGCTAATTATGTAGGTCGTCTGATGCTCTAACAAGGCAGGCAGTGACAGGTCTGCTCCTACTTTAGGTGAGCTCTTCAAAAATGTCTTCCATGTACACAGAACTACAGCAACTCAATGTTTCAATCTTAAGTGTATTTATGGACTTATGGAGAAATGTTATCAAGTAATATTTCTATTTAGAGTTGACCTTCATTATTTATTTTATTTTACTTATTCCCCTGCATGTGTGTGCATTTTTTCATGTATGTATTTTATTGCTCCTAAGGCAGTAAATTTGTTCATCCATTCCTTGGATACAGCAGAGATAGGATGAGGGATGGCTATGTCTGGATAAGACCACATTTTATTTTCTCAATTGGACAGATTACCAACGCTAGACTGAGAAATCACACTGTTTTCTTTTTTCTTACTCATTTGCAAGAAGTGTTCCTGTTACATACTTTTTACCCTTTATCCTGACCCTGCTATTTTAGAAAGGTCAGTTTAACTTCTCATAGACTAGATTTCTTTGACAATGCTATTTTTTTGTGTGCCTTCTGTCACTGGCAGTTTGTGATTGCTGTTAATTATCTCAGAAGCTATGAATATACACTTCACCGATGGAAATCAATTTTCTAGCACATACTTCCCATGCTTTTGTGAAACCTCCTACAAAAGCACTTAACTTTAAATTTGTATTCCTATAATGGGGAAAGTTGTGATTTCCTTTTATTAGTGACTTAAGAGAAAACAAAGACAGCAACGTAAGATTTAAGTGATCACATATGCTATCTGATGTACATGACCAACTAATGATGTAAGTTCACACCTTTAAGTAGATCATTTTACTGTATCATTGTTGGGGAGCACAAGAGACTTGGTTGGAAAGTTGTAAGGAGGACATTCTGATAAAAGGGAAGTGTGTGGAAGGCTGCCTGCCCTGTTTATCGGAATTCCGACTTAGGGGAGACTTAGGGGAGTGTCCAAGGTGGTGCCCTAATTATTCCTTGGCCTTTCCAAACAAGCCTGTGCATATGCAAACCCCTGGGTGTTTACTGGAATCCTTATGCTTAATCCCTGGATGCCCTTGCCTAGAGTACAATGTAAACACATGTGTCCTTCCAAGATTACTCACCCCACTGATTGTATCTAAAGATAAAAATTCCAGTAAAGGCCTTTGGAGGCAGGCAATAGAGGCTGCTCTGGCTACTAAAGCCAGGGGCCCCTTAGCCCTCTGTTGCACAGTCAAACTGTGTCTGAGTAATCTGTTCATCCGTCGTTCAGGAGCTGCTGGTCAGCCCAGGCATATCATTAAATAGCTTGGAAAACTGAAGCTCAGAAAGGGAAAATTATTGGTCCACAAGCACAAACTGAGTATGTGTTTAGTACAGAATCCTTCAACACCACAGCCTGCACCATTACTATTTCTTCCTTCACCATCACAGCTGTCACTTGTGCTTACTATGACTCAGGCCCTGGGTTAAGAGCTTTACCTACTTTATTTCATTCAATCCTCACAGCAGTGTGAGGGTGCAATCCCCATTATATGCATTAAACAACTAACCAAACAAAACCAACTTCTTGTTTCAAGAGCTTAAGAGTCTTGTACAAACTTACTACTAAGAGATTCTGCAAGATTCAAGTGTGGGCCCTCATGAAGCCATGGTCCACACTCTTTCCCATTGTCCGACCTAGAGGCCTCCACATTAGTCAGCAGGAAGTGAGAAATTCTCCGAATTGACTTGGGACTCTAGACCAGTGATGGAGAACCTATAACACACGTGTCAGAGGTGACACCCGAACTCATTTTTTTGGTTGATTTTTCTTTGTTAAATGGCATTTAAATATATAAAATAAATATCAAAAATATGTCTTCGTTTTACTATGGTTGCAAATATCAAAAAATTTCTATATGTGACACGGCACCAGAGTTAAGTTAGGGTTTTTCAAAAAGCTGACACGCCGAGCTCAAAAGGTTCGCCATCACTGCTCTAGACCATGGTTCTCAGGCCTGGCCGCATATTAGAATGCCTGAGGTGTGGGCTGAGTACAGTTTTTAAAGTTGGTAGGTGATTATGAGAATGTGCAGCCAAGCTGAGAACCATTGCTCTGGTTGTATTTAAGTCCTGCCTCTTTTTCCTGCTCCTTTGCCATCGACTGGCGAATTTTTTCTGCAGAAACACTCCTGTTCCAGTCCTATGCCAACCACGATACAGTTGAGGGGCTCAACCTCAGGGCTCAGCAAGGTGATTTAGGTGCATTTATAGATAAGTTATAAGTGATAGGAAATCTGGCCCTTATTGGCTTAAGCAAAATAGTACTTATTGGATCTTGAAAGCTTTCTCATATCAAATGTAGTTTAAGTTGTGGTTCACCCCATGGCACAAGAGTTCATCTTTGGACTTCACTTCCTCTAGAGGGGCACATGTTTAGGACTATTATCAATGCCTTAGTCCAGTGAAAGAGGTGCTCCCAGTAGCTGAAATCCAAGTCCTAGAATTGAGCCTCTTGGGCCCTGATTGGCTTGACTAGAGTTCTCTGTCTGTGACAGCAACATTCTCTGTAGACAAAGGGTTCTCTGCATGGAGGTTGATTTATCCTAAGCCACTAGCTCTATCTCTGCATTCTGAGGGAAGAATCAGCTTTAACAAAGCAGGGAGGTAGGGGTAGGGAGGAGTGGTTCTTACAAAGACAATTAGCATATAGCCCAGCAGGCGTGTCAACCTATGAACCAGGAGGTCATGTTTCAATTCTGGTCAGGGCACAGGCCCAAGTTGGTTGCGAGGTTGATACCTGGTGAGGAGCATGCAGGAGGTAGCCAATCAATGATTCTTTCTCATCATTGACATTTCTATCTCTCTCCTTCTCCCTCTCTCTGAAATCAATAAAAATATATTAAAAACAACAAGAAAAAGTAAAATTAGCACATAATTGCCTTTAAAAAGGTAAAAGCTGCTCTTCAATGTGCATATTGCATTCACCCAAGGACAGTGAAAAATATACCCCACTCCCCCTGGGGAGGTTCTGACTGAATCCTGAGTGCCTGATTGAACCCAGGCTTGACTGACACCACCTCCTTTCTGTTTGTCTCTCCATTATCCACTTGCTGTCTGGGGCTGACCCCCAACAATAAAATCCAGGCTGCTTACCTGGAAACTTAGTTCCTTGCTTAGATTTTGTTAGCTCTTTCTCATGAAAAACAACACAAAATAAAAATATTGTACAGAGTTAGCTTTTGGAGATTATTTGTGACAGATCTACCAAATCAAGTCACTCTGGCCCATCCACCTAGTAGGTTTAGAAACTAATTTCTCTTTAAAATTTGGTTAAATTTTTTCAGCTTTCTGGGGCTCGAATTTTCTAACTGTAAAATAGTGAAATGAGGCTATATGATTCCAAAGTCTCTTCTAGCTATAAAGTTCTATAAATTTATCCTAACTTTATTTCACTTAGTCTATTTTTTCTTGAATAATTAAAATATATACCTAATGAAATTTAAGTTTCAGGAAGGGTGATTATATATCTCTGTTTTCCTGGGTCTGTCTCGGTTTTTACCTTTGTTCCCATGAAATTATTAATTGTTCCATGGTTATTCTCCAAAGTTTCCTGGTTTGGATGATAAATTATATGGTTACTATATGGACCATGTTAAATGAGAAGACCCAAGTATCTTGCTTATACTTCTAATAATTAATATTTATCAAGCAGTTACCATGTACCAGACCCTATTATGAGAGTTTTAAATATTTTAATTTTTCTTAGCCCTCATGACATCCCAATGAGTCAGGCACTAATACCTATCCCATTTTATGCTATAGAAGAATGAACTTTAGAGATGTTAAGAATCTTGTCAGAGATCTTAGAGCAAATAATTGATAGGACACTGGATTCTCTTGCCTTTCACATTTGTTTATTAACTGTATTAATTAATCAAAATTAACAAAACTAACATTAATGGAAGTACTAAGTAAAAAATTTTTTCAAAGTCTTGGGTCTCATATAATACCTGTGATTACCAATTGTAACCAAAAGTGCAAACTAGAAGATGCCAATATTGAAAATTCAGTGTAGGCAAAATCATACAAAGAATAATATAAGGAAATTTATGATATCACTCATGCAGTGTGCTTCCTGAGAGATACCATTTGTAATATTGGGCTCTGCCACCTCAAATCATACAGTTTTAGTGATAAAATTAGATCTTAGGATATATACATTTTGTTAATATATTTATATATGCATACTTTATTGTATATACTGATTTATTTTTATTACTAAAGCTATATATTAATATATAAATAATTTCTTATAATTTTGGTACAAGATGTGCCATATAAATATATAACATATGTATATGACACATTTTTAAATCAAAATTTACCTAATAAAACACAAGCAATATGTATGTTTAATAAATACTGTCTCCCCCATCCCCCTGCCCTCCTTTTTTGACTTGATTTACAAATTCCTCATTTTTTTCTTTGTTTCTTGCTTGAAGAAATAGGTAGGAAAATATTGCAGTTACTATAAATCTAGGATTTTATTTATTTTCTGTTTTGAGATATATTTGTTTTCTCTTAGGTGTCCTCATGTTAAAGTACTAAAGATTATTATGATTGTACACAGATAAGTGTCTTAGAAAAATGTTTTCTCAATATTTTTTAGAGCACTGTGTGACACACTTATCTAATTATTTCCTGGGAGCTCCAATCCAAGTCTGCTGCTTTGTCTTTTGAGGGGAGAGGCCTAGTAATTGCTATTTTTGACAAGTATTACATATGAATTTATGATCAAGGTCTTAAGAGCATGAATATCTGGGAAGCACTGTTTTAGACTTGGAATGATTTTTGTAATATTCAATAGAATACAAAGTCTGAAAGAAACCTAGTTTATACAGATAAAATTTTAAATTGCATTGTAAAGTAAGTTATTGTACTGGCAAATATCTACATTTGAAATGTGTGAGTGGATTTATATTTTGGTGGACTGAGTTTACTAAAAAATAAACTTGAAAATCAAGAACATAGTGAAATCATTATATTTCTCAGAATGCATTAGTTCTTTTTTGACAACTTAAATTTATTGGCATTAATCTTTCTGGTAAGAAATAGGACCACAAATGTATGCTTTGCTCTAATGATTTGCATGAAAATGACTAGAACTATTTTCATTTACCTACTTGTTCAGTTTTCTAATATTAAATATCAAAATATACATTTATTTTCATTAAACTTGTTAGAAAACAATTTGCAGCATCTTTGTATATTTTAACAACACAAATTATTTTGTTATTGATGTGATTCTCTCAAACTGTAAATTTTGTCACTTTTGCCACAAACTCACAAGTCTGTCACATTTCTATGTGATTGACAAAGAACCCTTGATTTAGGCCAGCTGTTGGAATGCTGTGCACTCAGTGCAGAAGCTTTCTGGAGGCCTGGGCTATCACATTTTCATCGAATGTGAGCTCCTTTTTATACGCGTACATATTGTACAGAGAACAGAAGAGCTCACAGCAGCTCCTAAACGGCATCTGTTCTTTATAGTGAAATGAAGAAGTTGCAGAAGGTTTGTGGAAACTTGCTGAAGCTTGTTGTCACTTAGTAAGAAGTGTTTAGAAGTTTGCAAAGAACAGAATTACAATTTGTCAAATGTTGCAAACTTCACAGTGAGCACAATGCTTTATTTCTCCATTGCTCTAAAATAAAATGGAATTTTATATACTTTCAAAATGACCAACTTCCCTTTTTGGTCAAAGACTAAAAATTCCATCACAGGAATTCACAGTTACTCAGGTGTAACTCATTTTTCTTTCTTTCTTTCTTTTTTTTTGGATGGTACACATTGTAGGGTGGAAAGAGGTGGAGGGGGTGGGGGCAGTGAGGGGTTGAGAGAGTGGGGCAGTATTGTAGAAGTCACAGTTACAGAAGTCCTGGAACCTGCCTTATTGGGATGAAGATAGTGTGTGTAACATGCAATGTTAGAATTTTTAAAATATCTTTTCGTAAAGGGACATTTTCTGACTATGCTTAAGAAGAATCTTAATTTTGAAACTTGGTTGAAAATCTGAATCCATTCTGGATTCATCTGGGCCTGCTCTGTTGTTTACCTAGGCCCAGCTGGGAAGGAGGAGAGGACCATTCCTGCAGGTCTCTGGCACACCCATTCCTGAGTGGGTATATCTGACCATTTGCTTGAGTTGTTTCAAGGGAACTTTATCAGTATCCCAAGAACTGATGGAGAAACTCATTAATTCCTCAGGAACATTACCTCTCTTAATGAAAAGAAAACAGCCTATTGGCTCTTTAATAGTAATCAAGTGAAATGCAGATACTCCTAGGCTTTTATTTTCAATCACCACTTATAGAAGGCCTCATTTTTTACCATTAAGTCTAACCCCAATCTATTACAAAGCAATTTAATTGTAATGTGAATTCTCTTTCCATATAAAGATTTCATTCTAATGGGATTACCTTATCACATAATTCTGAAATTTTACCAATAGTCTATAATAAAAGTGAAATTTCAAACTACCAACTTGATGCCACTGAATGAGGAATTGGGAAGAACACATAATTGTCATTTGCACCATACACATACAATAGATGTAAATAACCTCAAGAGCATAGATAATAGGAAAATGTCATATAATTAGAAAGTAGTGTATTTTTTACCTTTGCTTAAAATATAATTCATTCATGTAATTTAACCTTTAATATTAGCTATTTAGCAACCAACTGAAAAATTTCTGAAAGTTTAACAATTCCTCTCACAAGTTGTACAAGCCATCTCTAGCCAGCTCTACCACTGCCAAATCTTTCTAAAGCTACTCTCTCAACTTCAAGAATTTCTTCTGTGATAAGATCCTTGTATATATGAACTAGAGGCCTGGTGCACGAAAACTCATGCACTCAGTGGGGTGGGGTGGGGGGGTCCCTCAGCCTGGCCTGCTCCCTCTCACAGTCCGGGAGCCCTTGGGAGATGTCTGACTGACGGCTTAAGCCCCCTCCCCATGGACATCCCTGTGGGAGTGCACTGACCACCAGGGGCAGCTCTGGCCCTGCCCCCCATCGCCCCACCACCGGTCACCACTGCCCTCCAATTGCCATCTCCTCCCTCTGCCCGCTGACACCAACCTTGTCTGGCCTGGCACCGCCAGCTTGCTGGCCCTGGCCCCTCCCTCCCCACCCTCCCGCCAACTGGTTGTTCTGCTGTTTGGTCTATTTGCATATTAGGCTTTTATTATATAGGATGGCCTTGCTCACTAGATAAATATCCAGGGTCATCTGTATATTCCACTTGAAATAACAAAATCATAAGGAATTTATTATAGTTCTGTTATAACTAATATGTCAAATATAAGATCAGATTTATTATTTCCACCTTTTAAAAAATATTTCCCTACTCAATATTAGTTCTTTTTTTCATTTTTCACAAAATATATTTAAATCATCTTTCCTCCCATTCTATAATTCTTAGCTTTGCAAAATGTAATCATATTAAAATATCAACTCGCTCAATTTACTTTCCCCCAAAAAACAAAACCTGCTTATCACTTTAAAAAAACAAACACTAGCCTTTTCTTAAAATCTTGAGTACTTATGTATATTTTTAGTATAAATGTCCTTAACCTACTATATATAAAGAGGAAAGAGTCATCATAATGTACCATTGGTGGCCAATTGACCCTTCTTATTTATTTATATTTGTTATTTTATGAAAAATTTACTGCAATAAGAATAGAGGGATAGTAAAAAAATTACTAGAGATTTAAATAAGAATTTAAATAAAATAAACCTATTGTGTCAAATAAATTTTGGCATTCAAACATCAGAACTGATTAAAGCATATTGTCATACATCTTCTGGCTAAGTCAAATAATCCATATTTTTGTGTTAGATGATCAAACCCTGTCTGTTAAACAACTAGTTAGATTACAATAATTTAGAAATTATCTTAGTCTTTAGAAATATATTTTTTCATTGAGAATATTATAATCTAAATACATATTCTGAGATTTCACCATTACCATTATAGTCCAGAGTGCTATTTATTTAGACATCCATCTTCTGATTTATCTAATAACTGTGATATATTTTTCTCTATAAATGTTCTTCTCTTTGCTATTGGCAGAACATGAAAAATTCTGAATTTTTAACTGTGTTCAAGGAAAGTAAAAAACACAAAGATGGATGTCTCTGGTTATTTTCATGTCTTTTTCAAAGATAATGCTATATTTTGGTTAATGCAGAAAGAAAACGGAAATGATTGATTAATCTGTGGCATTATGTTTCTAGTTGGTTCTGTCACTCTTCTGTTTTCTTTTTATTTTAGTCTTAAACATAGTTGAGAATAATTGATGAGCAATAATGAAATAATTACTAGGCTGCTAAGCTAGCAAAATGTTTTAAAGTATAGGAAAATAAAATCACTAAGATCTCATAACCTACCTTCTAAAAGGGTCTAATTGTGCAATAAGGTTTTTTAAATTTTATTTTATTTTTCCCATACCTTTTATCCCATCTATGCCCTCTACCACCTCCACCCATTTCCCTCCATCCTGTGTGTACATGTCCATGAGTTCTCTCTCTTTTTTTTCTTGTTCAATATCTCTGCTCTTCCAAACCTCCTCCAACCCACTCAGCTGTCTACCTGCTCTTTATCTATGAGTCTGTGTCTATTTTGCTTGGTGGTTCAGTTTGTGCATTAAATTCCACATATGAGTGAAATCATATGGTACTTGTCTTTCTCTGACTGGTTTATTTCACTAAGCATAATGTTCTTCAGGGCCATCCATGCTGCCACAAAGGGTAAAATTTTCTTCCTTTTTGCAGTAGAGTAGTATTCTATTGTGTAAATAAATGTACCACAGCTTTTTTTTTATCCATTCAACCACTGATGGACAGTCAGGCTATTTCCAGATCTTTAGAGATGGTGGTCTAGTTTCATTTTTTTTGCATGTATCTATCCAATTTCCCAACACCATTCATTGAAGAGACTGTCTTTATTCCATTGTATGCTCTTGCCTCCCTTGTCAAATATTAATTGAACATAGTGGCTTGGTCAATTTCTGGGTTCTCTGTTCTGTTCTATTGGTCTATATGTCTGTTCTTGAGCCAGTACCATGCAGTTTTGAGAACAGTGGCTTTATAATATAGCTTGATATCTGGTATTGCGATCCCTCCTACTTTGTTCTTCTTTCTCAGGATTGCTGTGGCCATTCGGGGTCTTTTTTTATTCCATATGCAGTTTGGGAGAGTTTGTTCTAGGACTGTGAAAATGCCATTGGTATATTAATGGAGATTGCATTGAATCTATAGATTGCTTTGGGTAGTATAGACATTTTAATTATGTTGGTTCTACCAATCCATGAACATGGTAAATGCCTCCATTTGTTTATGTCTTCCTCTACCTCTTTTTTCAACATCCTGTAGTTTTCTGAGTACAGGTATTTTGCCTCCTTAGTTAAGTTGTTTTTTGTTTTGTCTTTTACTTTTTGCTTACACTTTGTTTTAGTTTAAATAATATTATCTCAAATATTCAAATAAATTTGCAACTTTGGAATCAGTTCACATTTAATAAATACTTACCACTATAAAATATATTGAGATGGCACAGTTATTTTAGTGTCCTTTAATATCTCAAAAATGTGATTGGAAAGACAAGACAAATAAAAATAAAACTATTAAGGTAGAAACAGAGGTTATCTATGGCCTAAATCAAGGGCTCTTTGTCAGTCACAGAGAAATGTGACAGAATTGTGAGTTTGTGGCAAATGTGACAAAATTTATAGTTTGAGAGAATCACATCAATAACAAAATAATTTGTGTTGTTAAAATATATTTTACATTTACCAATATATAAGTACTATATTGAGTTTTATTACTCTATTTCTTCTTAAATGATTATCTAAAATTTATTCTTCTAAATTTTCATCTTTCAACTGAATGGCAAGGATACATTCCTTAAAAACCATAATTACCAATTATTCTGCCAACCATAGGTATTGCTGTCTTGTGGTGTAAGACAGTCCATATGTAAGCAATTGCTTTGGAGTTCTCAGGTCATTTACCTACTATTAAAATGGCTCCATAATTCATTTTAAACACGGTAAATTAGGTTAGAGAAAATTCTAAGTTATTATAAAAAATATTTCCGACTTTAGGCAAAGCTATGCTATGAGTTTTAAAAAACACAATGAAAGGAAAATGATTAATGGTGCCTGGGCTTGAGTCATATCAACAAAACATTTTTTAAGCTCTACTCTGACATAGGCAATCTTGTTTGAAGCCAATGCAAACTATTGTAAAGTTGTGGGAAAACTTTGTTTGGCCATTAATGAAACTAGCACATGGCTTTTATATCAGAAAAGGAAAGAGTTTAGAAGGAATTAAGAGCCAAGACTACATGCTGGGAAGTTCTGAAATTTGTGGCTCATTTCTTCTCAAGCATATGCAAGTTTCTTTAAAACTTGAGAGAACTTACTCATGCTTTTCCATGCAAGTTCCACAAGGTGCAGGCACAAGATGCAGAGCGTTTTGAAAAATCCCAAGATAGTTTATGCACTTTTTTTTTCTTCACAGTAGAAGTAGAGCTGGAAGTTCTGAATCAGGAGTGTAAATGCATTGCAGTGTAACAAAACTTTGAGAAATAGGAAAGGAAATACAGATTAATTACCTAGAATTTTATTATCACATCCCCCTCAAGTTATCATTAACCGCTGCAGGTGGTTTATTTAGGATCTCAATACCTGCTGGTTTAGAAAACAGAAAGAAATACACACACTACCTCCAAATGTTAGAATGGATAGTATAATGAGTTATTACTTTTAATGAGTTATCCTAAACCCTGTATTAAATGTACACAAACACAACAGATCATCCAGTAGTAGTGTAAGCCTCCTTATTCTACAATTCAGGACCCAGGGGTCCAAATAAAGTGATTTAATCATTCATTCTTCAACAAACAGGTATTTGTGTTTGCTATTACTCTTCAATCTTATAGTAGCAACAATACAAGCATGCGCAAGGTTGTCCTGCCTAACAGGAGAGATTATGTGTCTGGGTTAGTGTCAGAGTGAAATGCCTCACTGACTTTCTTGGAACAATAGCTTGTGACTCCAAACTCCTTGTTATATTCCACTCTGTCACCTAGCTTATACTTTTGGAAAAGAACATATAAATTATATTCTATGTTACTTGAAATGATGTTCTTTACTAGAAGAAACCATGCCCTTTAAGGGCACTAGCTTAACTTTACTGTACATTACTGAATTGGACTATTCTTCATTATAAATACCTCTTGAAGAATATTCTTGCAATCTGTTTTTAAGTACCACTAAGTAAATAATAGTCTACTGGTATTATATGGTGTCTACTATAATGAATTCATAGAAGACAAAGGAAAATATCTCCATTCTTGTGTTGTTTGCAATGTGTAAATATAGCTTAATCAAAAATTGTGTGGCTTATATACTCTGGAATGTATTTCAATATATTTTTCATGTGAAACAGATAAAGTTGGTAAATACATTTTAACTTACAAAACCATGTATATCAATTTATACTTATTTTAAAACACTATCTAGTTTTTATTTATGGGTTCCACTTTTACTTTTTAAGCAGAATTATTTCAACAGATTTTTCTATCAACATGTTGCTCATAAAATAAAGTTGAAACAGCATTTTCCTGGTTAGTGTAGCCCTCACACCCAGGAAAGTGAGGCCCTAGCCCTATATTTTAGAAGACCTCATAGATTAGACACAAACACATACACGATTTAGTAAGGAACATGGGCACATCAGCTCCTAGGGCTGGGTGCTTGGGACTGGCACAGCTGTTTAGATGTCCGTAAGCATCTACTTTCATAATGAATGTAAGTCAGGCCCCAAGGAAATACTTCTCCACATTTTTGCTCTTTTTATTTTTATTTTGTTTGTAAATAAAAAGTGACTATTGAAGTGATAGGAAGGGTTGTTTGTGGTATCACTGCTCAAGGATTTAAGTGTGGGTTGTCTAAGGTATGGGAAAAAAATCTTACATATCAAAGTATTGTTTCCCAGTTGTGTAAAGCATTCATTTTTTTGTGTGTGCTTCTATTTGTATTTCAATTTGTGATTCTGGAGGTAGCATAAATTAGCAAATATGGACAACTTTGCAGTATTGAATAACTATGGAAAAGATAGGGGAATAAGTATACTACATATAAAAGGTTTTAGCTTCAGTTATGGTCTTATACACTTGCCTCAAACCCCACAAATGTTAGGGGAATGCCTACTTCTGTTTAGAATTTGACCTGCCAGAAAGGACAATGTCTGAACTATGCCAATACCTGGCAGACAACAAGGAATTTCAGTTGGAAACCTTGGTCTGTCATTTAGGACCCTCCGTGGCATGATCCTGGTTATCTTTTCAGCCTTCTTCCCAGAACCTCCTGAGACAAAGATTTATGTACATGTGATGTATTAAGGAAGAACTCCCAGGAAACTCCAGAAGGGAGAAGGGAAGAAAGAGAGAAAAGGGGAAGAACCACAGCGAGGGTGTACTATCTGGCAGGCACAGCCTTACCCAGACACAGGGGAGCTCCGGAGTACAAATTCCTCTTTGCCCTTCCTGCCATTACCAGCAAAGGAGTAGGTTTTCATACTCTGGCAGGAATCAGTCATGGGAGCGGGGAGTGGAAAGGAAGGGGAGTGAACCTAAACTCTCAGGAACTTCGCTGTCTTTGCTGGCAAAGCATTTTAGTAACTTGAGGTCGATTCTTCAAAGGTCAGTGTGGGTTCTAGGTGCACCACCAACAGTGGTCGCTACGCCCATTGTGAGAAAGGGAGTGTCATCTTAGCCTCAGAGATTTTATTACTCAGGAGCATAGTAAGTGCCGTGAAAGGCCACTGTGAATAAAATTGTTTAAATCAAGATTTACGTAAGCTAGTGTACCTAGAAAACATTTTGTCATGTGTCTATCAGCACCCATGGGAATACATTTTGACAAAAACTTTTGTAGGATTTTTAAATATTTATTTCTTGTTTCTACAACAAATTTTATGTTGTCTCTTACTATGTCTTTTGTCTTTCTGACTTTGTTTATGCTAGCCCTTATTCTGGATTATAATTTTCTGATTAGAAGTAATGCTATAGGAAGCTTTTCTGTCTCTCCTGTAACACATATCACAAACCACTTAAGTTTCTACTTTCTTTTTCCAGTTTACTTTTTTTTAAAAAATATTTTTTATTAATTTCAGAGAGGAAGGAAGAGGGGGAGAGAGATAGAAACACCAATGATGAGAGAGAATCATTTATCAGCTGCCTCCTGCATGTCCCCTACTGGGGATTGAGACTGCAATCCAGGACCTCCTGGTTCATAGGAAGACATTCAACCACTGAACCACACTGGCCGGGCTTCCCCACCCCCCTTCCCTGCCCCCCCTCCCCCCTAGTTTTCTACTCATGCATCATCTCCTTGCTTTCCTATTCCCCCACAAAGGTGAGATAGTATTTAGTCTTCTAACTACAATGTTTAAAATTACTGCAAGGAACAGTTATATATGAGTCACTAATAATTAAATATTAAATTGACTTAAATATTGCTTAATTTTTAAATTCTAATTATTTTCCCTAAATTTTCATCTGGATATCTGGGAAAATAAATTTTGAAGTTAATATCTATACTGAATATTTTCTGAACCAAGAAGAAATATAATCTAATGTACTAGTAGTTGAGCTTCTTTAGTAGGTGATATGCTAAACCAGCAATTTTCAACCAGTGTGCTGCATGAATTTTTAAAACATGCCATACCTGACTATTTAGTCAGGGACACTGACATCTTTCCTCTTAGATTGTCAAATAAAAAAATGACAACAGCCAACACAACAATAGTCATCCAATATGAATGAATCAAAATGATACCTATTTTTTGTCATATTGGCAAAAATATATATTTTTTGGTGTGCCACAGAATTTTAGTAGTGTGCCATGAGATGAAAAGAGTTGAAAATAGCTTTGCTAAACCAAAGTGGTAATCTGATTCTGCAACAGTGAACACAAGAAAATGGCACCAAAGAGTTAATTATATGGACTCTTTTCCCATCAGATTTGAAGACCATCTGCAATATATGTTGAAGAAAGAATATTTAGTCAATATTGGCCTTAAGATATCACTGTCTGTTTAAAAATCTAAAATGGTTTTATTTATTTGTAATAAAAATATTATCTATAATTTGATTATTAAAGTTCATAAAAATCAAAATTTTTGTATGGTTAATTCAATGCTAACAGAGCATATATGAACATAATTTTTTTACAGATAAAATTGAACCAAATTGCTAAGGGAGATATTCTATCTTCTATTCTTATTCTCAGTTTATTGATGTGAACTTCATTAGGACATGATGTTTTTACTAAAGACTGCATGTCACACCATCTGCAGGGATTTGCCTAAGAAATGGGATGAGAAGTCAGAAGTGGCCCGAGGAGACAGCATGCCAGGGCTGCTAGGAAGTATTGACCTGGTTCAGTGGTTAGGAACCCGCTGCTCCTCAGCCCAGCTGCTGTTGGTGTTTGACTTATTTCACCTCTCCCTCTGAGGACCTCATCCACTCCCATGCCTTCATTATCACTAAAGTTATGACCCCAAATCTGAATCTCTGACTCTGAATACTCTCATAGGGGCAAACCAATATGTAGTTAAACTTGTCACAAGTTTTCTGCCTCAGGTCTCTGGAAATCAGATACCCCAAACCAAACATGTCAACTTCTCTGAAAACTGTTTCTACAATAACACATTTGGTTAACTTTCTTAAGTTGCCCCCGATATAAACCTTTTTTAAAATGTGTGATTCTTCTCTCTCATATCCACATCTAATTAGTTTCAATTTTCTCTATTTTACTTTCTAATCTTGTATTTCTCTTTGTTTATGCAACAACTCCTCTAGTCCAGGCCCTTATCCATTCTAGAATATTGTAAAACTCCTTTTAACTGGCCATTCCAACCCAATGTTTCTTCCTTCAAATTTATCTTAAGACTATTAAGGCTATTTTTTTTTACTGTAACTATATTATATCACACCTTTGTGTAAAGCAAACAAACCCAGGAATACACAGCAACACCTTTGATAACTCCTTCTTGCTTATAGAATGAAACCAAAACTCTTCATAATTGCTCAGCTAATGTTCTGGCTTCTCATTTGCATATCTATCTCTTATATCACATTAGAAACCCCTGCCTTTTCCAAAGATTTTCAAATATGCCATACACTTTTAACCTTTATGCTCTTACCACTACTTAAAATAGTACCTCCACCTAGTGAAGCCACACTTACTTTTTAAAAAAATTTAGGATAATTTCTTTATGACCTCATGTAAAGCAGGATTTGCTTTAAAATTCACAAACATTGCCAAACCGGTTTGGCTCAGTGGATAGAGCATCGGCCTGTGGACTCAAGGGTCCCGGGTTCGATTCCGGTCAAGGGCATATACCTGGGTTGCAGTCACATCCCCAGTGGGAGATGTGCAGGAGGCGGCTGATCAATGTTTCTCTCTCATCGATGTTTCTAACTCTCTATCTCTCTCCCTTCCTCTCTGTAAAAAATCAATAAAATATATTTTAAAAAAATAAAATAAAATAAAATTCACAAACATAAAAACTGTGAAGGAAAAGAAATAAATTTGACCTCATTAGAAATTAAAACTATATAAAAAGACACCAAAATTAATGGAAATGAAAAGCAAAACACTGGGAGAAGATATTTGCAACATATATGATCAACAAAGGATCAGTACACCAAATGTATAATAAACATTTTTTAAAAATAAAAACAAAATCCAGCAACCAAACAGAAAAAAAAGCAAATAAAGTGCACAGATAATTCACAGAGGGGGTTATCTTGAATGACCAATAACATAAGCAAATAGACTTAATTATTGGTAATGAAGGAAAGGCCAGTTATAAACCATTTCATACCCACCCTCAGCAATAACATTTATAAAAAAATGTGAAACTCTCATGCACAGTTTGAAACTACACTTACTTTTTAAGATGCAGCTAAAATCTTGTTTTTTATATGAAAACTTTCTTGACCATTCCATCATCTCTGATCCTATAACATTTTGCTTACATGGCACTTGATTTATGTTAAAGTGAGTTACATACCCATCTTGATTTTATTCATCTCTGTATCATTAGAGCTCAGTAGATGCTCAAGAAATTTTCATGGAACTAAATTATTCAACTTAAATCAGGAATATTCTGATTTAAGCAGAATATACATGCAGAATTATCTGGGATTTTTTCAAATAGGTGAGTGAATAGTGAAGTTTCTATTTAGACTAAGGGATAATTCAGTTGACATATTTACCCAAAGCCAAGCAAGTTATTTTTATGTTCTTTTGAACTCAAGTGAAACTCACAGTTTAGATTTGCCTCTAATGCTTATTTCAATAAACATTCATTTAGTGATTACAATTTATTGTAACTCTACCATCCATAAAATAAAAGCAACAAGTCTTGTTCTGTACAATCCCAAAGGCATTTGTTGGGGTTCTTACTGGAGATTTGATATCTTTTTTGGGGGGGGGGAGAGAAGATTCTGTATGTGCTTTGTTAAAATAGCTCTCATCTAAAATATCTTGCATTTATAGGCAAAGTTTTGCATACATTTCAGGGGGAAAAATCCCCCAAATAACTACTCAATCAAACATATAAAAACAATAGCAGCCACAACTACAAAATAATGCCTCCCACCATCCATACCAATATCAGAAGAAATTTAACTATATTTTCCCCCATATCTCAGATACAGCCACATCCTTCTACAATACTCTTAATTGTGAGTAGTGGTTCTTTAGATGAAATAATGGGGCAAGGAGCAAGCCTTTTTCCATGTTTAAAAGACTGATACCATTCTTTAGTCAGGTTTTGACCACAATGTAAAATCTCCCCACAAGGTGATAATTGACATTCTTCGGCACAGAAGAAGCATTACCATCTGTCATGTGACTGTTCTGAGGAAAATGAGAATGCCTCGGACATGTGGGTTGGAAAGAAACGACTTTATTCCAAGTAAAATAAATCTAAATGATACAAATGCAGTGGGAGTGTTGCTAAAATTTTCTGGAGACTCTTGGGGTGCTCTGGGAGAAAATGAATCATGTTAGAAATAATTTTTGCTTTTCTCGCTCCTAACTCTGCCAATTTAAAAATATCATACAAACAGGACCTGTGTTTGAAATTCTACCTGTACTTCCAGGAGGGTGTCCTCAGGGCTTTGCCTGCAGGGAGGTCACCAGGAGTCAATGCAAATCAGGCCAGTTGCCTCACCAGCAGTAGGCTACCTCCAGGACCCTCAAGGCATAGGAAGATTTTAGAACAGCAGTAGCACCACAGATGTGTTGAAACAAAACAAAACAAGGTTGTTTGTTATCCTGTTAAAAAGGAGGGCAAGATTTCTCTAAGTCTTTAACCCTCTGCTCCTGCCCAATAACAATGTGATTCCTGAACTAGCAGGCTGTGTCTACACAGGCTTCAACACAGCGAGCTGTGATGGGTCAAAGTCTTCACTCTGCAGTTCTGCCTTCTGTCAGACCTTTTAATGTAATCTTAATCCATTCTGTTTAATAATCTTTTGTCCAATAATCTTTTGTCCAATAGACATAAATAAAGCATAAATATGTGTCTGATTGCAATGAATTAGTTTCCTAACAGAAGGCATCCTTGCCAAGATTCTGTAACGATCTGGTCAATGCAGATAATGTGGTACATTAGAGCAGAAGCTGGCAGTTCATTGTTCTATGAATAGATATAGATTTAGCATTTATGGGATTCTTTGAATAGGATGAAACAAAGCAATACTGTAGCCGACAGTCCTTCCTGGGTTTGATTTTAGTCAGTAATTTTATCTCAGGTCAGTGAATCATTATTAGTATTAAGAGAATTTGTGCTAAAATATCAAAAATGAATATGCATTTCTTTGCAAGTGTACTTTTGCCTGAAACATTATTAATACTGCTTATACATGGCATCAAAATAATTGGAAGTCCTATTTTCATCCTGTCTATTAATTTAATTTTTTCTTAAGTGGAGGAAAATGAAAGGGCGAGGGCTAGGCCCTCCATCTTGCCCCAGGGTAAGGGCTACGCCCTCCATCTTGCCCCAGGGTAAGGGCTACGCCCTCCATCTTGCCCCAGGGTAAGTGCTCCATCTTACCTTGGCCACATGCTTGGCAAGGAGCTTCTTCCCGGAAGTCTAAGCCTCTGCTAGCCACACCCAGGAACAAGACACCGACTTGTGCCTGGCCAATCCGCAGAGCACAGTCCTTTCTCCTCCCCTTACTCCAACCCCCCTATAAAACCCGTCTCCACACAGAGTTATCTCTCTCTGCTTCCTGTCGCTGTGTCGGCAAGGTGGGGGAGCCGAGCTAGCTCGAATAAAGACTCTTATGCTTTTGCATCGGACTGGCTGGCTCCCTGCTGTGTTTTCTTGGGGATCCTGAAATCTGGGCATAACAAAAATATTTACTTGTGTTTTCCCTAGAAAGCTTAAATCACCTGAGGTAATTGAAAAGGTATTAACATTGAGATTGGGAGTCTTGTATCAGGGTCTTATTGTGGCCATTAGGTTCCTATTTGATTTTGGGCAAGTCACTCACTCAAGTTTACATTTCTATCCTCTATATTTCAGGATTTGGGATTCTATGATCCTTGGGATCAGCTCTACAATTTTATGAAAAAACATCAAGATAATGATCCTGTTTTTCATCATCTTGAGTTGGTTATGCAAGACATTTCAGACATTTTATATAATATTTTGGTTTACATTTTGTTAGTGATTCTTTTATGGTATTGAGAAGGCTAAAAGGGGCTAATTAAAATGTAACCCTGATATTTTGGGGGCTAGCAATTGGAATTCATGCCAGCAAGTTCAGTGTGCATTCTTTTTTAAAAAAATATATATTTCATTGATTTTTTTACAGAGAGGAAGGGAGAGGGATAGACGGCTAGAAACATCGATCAGCTGCCTCCTGCACACTCCCCACTGGGTATTTGCCTGCAACCAAGGCACATGCCCTTGACCAGAATCGAACCTGGGACCCCCAAGCCTGCAGGCCGATGCTCCATCCACTTAGCCAAACCAGTCAGGGCTCAGTGTGCATTCTGGATGACCTATAATTAAGGTCATTACCTCCTTTCCAGAAACTGGTCTTGCAAGGTGTGTCACTGCCCTGGGAGCGGGGAGGTCATTATCGAACACCTGGGGGCCTTCCTGTAAGCCCACAAGGGGGCGGAACCATATCTGTGAGACAAAGACCCTAGAAGATTATAAAAAGCGAAGCCTCTGCTTGTTATTTCACTCTGATTTGGAAATTATTCCCAGTGTCCACTAGAGTTAATAAATGGGGTCCCTCCCTTTCTCTAGGAAGTGTGTTTGGTATTTCTTTGCTCTTCTGTAACAGTATTTGATTTTAATTTAATCAAGTTTCAAAATTATTTTGGTTAAGATTTCTTTGAGTTTTCTTATTGGAATCCAATAGCTGATTTGATTTGTCCCAGTGTCTTAGATGATTATCACTTTCCTCTTTTGTCTAGGTCCTCATTCTCTGAATAGCTCCTTATTAGGAAGGGCCTCTACATTTACTTGAACTACTTATTCTTTCTTCCCACTTTCTTTCTGCTTTACTGTTCTACCTTTTTTTTTCATTCTTGTCTCTGCACCCCAAAGTCCATGCTCTTCTGATTTCTAGAAGCTTTGACAGCTGTGCTCAGCCCTTAGTAGTAGAGCCACTACTCTGGAGCCAGAGTATGCTGTCTCCTGCCCCAGCATGAACATATGCAGTGTGTAAAGGCTCATTCAGCACAGGGCTTGTCAAGAGCTGGCAGTCAATAAGTAGAGATCATTTTCTCCTAGAGGTAGATTTCTCTATTCCCTTGTTTTAAATATCACTGATAGGACTTTGCCTCAATTTACACTGAGATTGTTGGTCTGGCTTGAAGACTGGGGAGGTAGTTGTACCAGACACTCATATCTGTAGTCCTTTTCTGTGTCCACTTTATGGTCCCTTGTCCTGTGTCAGTCCCTGCTGAAGGCAATCAGTTCTGCTGGGACTCTGGCAGATTACCGACATCACTTGAGATCACATTGAGAATTTCTCCTCCTGCCCTGGGGCTTTCTTGTTGATATTGAGGCATAAGATCCCAGTAGAGCTGATAGGTATTTATGTAAACACAATCCAGAAATATAGATGGGAGGAAAGAAGGAACAGAGGATTTGGGGCCAGAAATTTCCACTCTGCAGAACAAATCTTTGACCAAAGGAGAATGGAACTAATAAATGAATTCTTCCCCTTTCCCTGACCTAGAGAGACTTTTCATTTCAAGAGTGAACATGTATGATCTTCCAAGATTCAACAACCAATGCACATGATATAATCTCAGTAAAACACCCAGTTATTAGTTCATCTCTTCTTCCCTGTGTAATTCTCTCTCTCACTCCTGCTTCCCTGGGTTTGCACTATCTAATACAATAGTAGCATATGAACTTTTCTTTCAGCTTCTGCTTTCTTGGGAATTCAAACTAAAACTTTGGATATTTTAGACAATATTTATGAATAATATGTAGACTTATTCATGGTATGATGAATTATGACAGAGTAGAATATAGAATAGTAGAAAATTATGCAGATCATATGCTTTAACTAGTTACCTATACCTCCTATAATTTCTCCGTGATTTTAAATTTAATGTTTCGTGGGAGAGTAGAAATGCATGGAGATGGAAAATGCAGCATATGTAAAGTTTATAAGGATTCTTTCTTTTCTATTTTGTAGATGAGATCTTTCCCAAATGTCAAGGGCAAAAATACTAGTGAAACCAAATCTGTGTTCCAGTCTTATTTTTAAAGATATGTTGCTTTAAAATGTGTCCTACTCTTTCGACGGAGATAGGTAGTAAGGGAAGAGTTGGGAAATACTACAATATTAATTATAAAAATCTTAGAAGAAAATTCATATCTTCTGTCTCCCTACACAATAACTGTAATTTCACACTTACCATCCTCATCTAAACAGATTTTTAGATAAAACACTAAAGTAAAAGTTGGTTGAGTGTCTACTCTGCTAATTACTGCTTTAGGTGCTTATTTATTTAGCAGTAAGTAAGGTAAGCCAGATCCCTGCTTTCATGGACTTTATGTTCTAGAGCAGGGGTGGGGAACCTTTTTCTGCCAAGGGCCATTTGGATAATTATAACATCATTCTTGGGCCATACAAAATTATCAACTTAAAAATTAGCCTGCTATATTTGGACAAACATTTATTTAACTCACCCCTAATGCCTTGGCAGGTCCAGACCAAATGATTTTGAGAGCCTTATATGGCCCATGGGCCAGACGTTCCCCATCCCTGATTTAGAGGAATGGAACAAAAAAAGATTTAAAAAATACACAGGAAAATTAGCAATAGAATTTTTAAAGGTGATAGTGTGCTGGAGACATAGGGTGATGTGATATGTAAAGACTGAGATGATATTAGCACTGAATTTTTTTCTAGAAGCTGGCTATGTGATGCTTGGGCCAGAGATTTTCAAACTAGAAAGCCAAGTGAAAAACAAAACAAAACAACAACAAAAGATGTGAAGTAGTACAGATCAGAAAAAGAAGCTAGTATGACTGGCAGGTAGTGTTATGAAATGAGATAGAAGAGGTTAAAAATGGCCAACATTTCATTTTAGGCAAAATTAATGAGTCTGAGTTTATTCTAAATGCAGTGGAAATCTCTTGAAGGGTTTTAATTATACGTAAAAAGACATACAAAATAACCCATTCCATAGCATTTTTGCAAAAATTGGATACTAATAAAAATCTATGAATGATTTTTTAAAAATGACCTTATTTTTAGACCCGTTTTAGATTAACAGTCATATTCAGCAGAAGATGTAGAGATTTCCCACATACTTGGGCCCCTACACATGCATAGCCTCCTCCAAATATCAACATCCCCCACCAGAGTGGTACATCTCTTACAATTGATAAACCTACATTGATACATCATAAGCACCCAATATCCATATTTTATATTCAGGTTCACTCTTGGTGTTGTACACTGTATGGGTTTGGACAAGTACATAATGACAGGCATCCATCTTTTATGGCTTCATACAGAGTATTTTCACTCTTCTAAGAACACTGTATTTTGTCTATTCATCTCTCTCAACTCAATAACCCTAGCAATCACTGGTTTTTTTTTACTGTCTCCATAGTGTTACCTTTTCCAGATGGCCATATAATTAAATTCATTCAGGAAGTAATATTCATTAAAGGTTTCTCCATGTCTTTTCATGGCATGGCAGCCACTTCTTTTTAGTGCTGAATAATATTCCATTATCTAAATATACCACTGCTTATCCATTCACTTACTGAAGGACTTCTTGCTTGCTTCTAAATTTCAGCAATTATGAATAAAACTGCTATTAATATTCTTTTGCAGGTTTTTGTGTGGACATAAATTTTCAACTCCATTGGGTAAATACCAATGCTAGATCATATGTTAAGATTATGTTTAGTTTTGTAAGAAACCAACAAGCTGTCTTCCAATGGGGCTGTACCATTTTGCATTCCCACCAGCAATGAATGAGACCTTGTGTAGTTGCACATTCTTACTGGCTTTATTTTGGATTCTTTACTGTCAGTTCTTTGGATTTTGATAATTCTAATAGGTGAGTTGTGAATTTCTCATTATTGTTTTATTTTCCATTTTCCTAACAACATATAATGTGGAACATCTTTTCATATGTTTATTTGTCATTTATATATCTTTGGTGAGGTAAATTTTAAGGTCTTTGGTTTATTTTTTAATCAGATTGCTTATTTTCTTATTGTTTAGTCTTGAAAGTTCTTTGTATATTTTGGATAACAGTTTCTTATCAGACGTATCATTTGCAAATATTTTCTCCTACTCTGTGTCTTCTCTTGTCATTCTTTTGAGACCATCTTTCTTAGAGCAGTTGTTTTAAATTTTTATAAAGTTCATATTATCAATTCTTTCTTTCACGGATTGTGCCTTTGATGTTATGTGTAAAAAGTTATCACCAAACTCAAGTCTCATCTGAATATTCTCTTATGTTGTTTCCTAGGAGTTTGATAGTTTTGTGTTTTACATTCAGGTCTGTGATCAATTTTGAGTTAATTTTTGTGAGGGGTACAAAGTCTATGTTTATATTATTGTAATTATTATTTTTTCAGCATCATTTGTTGAAAAGACTATTTTTTTCTCCAATGTATCTCTTTGCTACTTTGTCAAAGATCAGTTGAATATTTTATGTGGGTCTATTTCTGGGCTCTCTATTCTATTTCACTGATCTATTTATCTATTTTTTCACCAATATCAAATTGTTTTGATTATTATAGTGTTATAGTAAATCTTTTTAAATCCTTGCCTGACAATGTATTTATTGATTTTAGAGAGGAAGGAAGGGAAAGAGAGAAATATCTGATGTGAGAGAGAAACATTGATTGGCTGCTTTCTGTATGCACACTAACCAGGATCAAACTGCAACCAAGGTATGTCCCCTGACAGGGAATTGAACCTGCAACCTTTCAGGGTATGGGGATAACACTTCAGTGAACTGAGCCACACTGGCCAGGGCAAAGTAAATCTTGAAGTCAGATAGGGTCTGTCCTCCAAATTTGTTCTTCTCTTTCAATAATATGTTGCTTTTCTGGGTTTTGCCTTTCCAGAAAACTTTTGTATCATTTTGTTGATATCCACAAAATAACTTGCTGGGATTTTGATTGGGATTACATTGGATGTATAGATCAATTTGGAAAGTCGTCACATCTTGACAATATTGAATCTTCTTATGCCTGGAGTAGTCTTTGATGTATTTAGTTTTTCTTTAATTTGTTCATCTGAGTTTTGTGTTTTTCCTTATGTACATCTTGTACATATTTTGTTAAATTTATACATAATATTTCATATTTGGGGTGCTTATGAAAATGGCATTGCATTTTTAATTCCAAATTCCACTTTTTCAATGCTGATTTATAGGAAAATGATTGAATTTAGTATATTAACCTTGTATCCTATAGTCTTGTTATAACCCCTTATAAGTTCCTGAAGGTTTTTTTTTTAATTTTTATTCTTTCAGATTTTCTACATAGATGATCATGTCATTTGTCTACAAAGACAATTTTATGACTGTCTTTCCATCCAATCTATATACCATTTATTTTCCTTTCTTGTCTTACTGCATTCACTTGAACTTCCAGTATGATGTTGAAAAGGAATGGTGAGAGGGGACATCCTTGTCTTGTATCTGATCTTAGTGATCTTACCAACCCTGACAGTAACCTATGTCTGTATTTCCTGAATTTATTAAATGGACATTAGTATTGTTTAAACCTATTAAGTCAGGATTACCTTTTACTTGCAGCCAGAGATAAACTAACTGAAAAGTCTTCAAATCCAAAAGGAAACTTATAAGCTATAAATGGAGTGCAAGCAAGGTGAAAATAAAATTACATAGTGTACTATATTAAACTAGAGGCCTGGTGTCATGCACGGGTGGGGTTGGCCAGCCTGCCCTGATCAGGGCTGATCAGGCTGGGCTGGCTGGGGGGAGGGGCCATGGGTGGTTGACCAGCCGGCCCCACCCCCTGGTCAAACTCCTGGTTGAGGGGACAATTTGCAAATTAGCCTATATTATATAGGATGTACCTCCAGGGGCAATTAATTCAAGAAATACTTTAGATATTTTTGTTAAAATATCTATTGCTTCCATCTAAAGGTCATTTTCTTCTCTGATGTTTCATTGCACCCTATTTATATTTTACTATACCATTTATATTCTGACTTATATCTGTATATGAATTTGTCTTATGGCTCTAGCTCATAATCTTTGGGGTTCTATATTTTTCTTTTGTACAAGTATATACTTTTATACCGGTAGGAACTGAATAAACATTTTTAAATAGATAAATAGATAGTATCCAGGGTTTTAGGATGCCAGAATAAGGTGAGGTAACTGAAGATAAGCTTATCCATCAGACACCTGTGGTTGTACACAGAGCAAGGAAAGATTTAGTGTCAATGGAATGCTGATGGAAGAAAGGGCATTGCTTTCAGAAAACTAAAAAGAGCAGCAATGTTACAGAAGGTATAGGCAGTGAGCATATTTGACATTGCTACAAAGTTTAATATAAATTTTTTGGGGAAAAATAACTGATATATAGAAGATATGTCAAATGTGGACTTCTCCACAGTGTAGGCTTTGTGGAGTTAAGTTATATTAAAGCATGTTCAATGATGGTTGGTAGGCTAAGCGATGTAGTCTGGTCACAAGCCCAAGAATACCTAGGCATAGTCCCAAGAGAAGTTTGTAATCAAATGCAGATTGCGGAAAGAGTTTCAAATCTTACATGATTTTCATAATGAATGTTTTGGATTATCACAGTATGTTTTCCTATGCTCATTTTCATTTAGATGGAGGGGGGATTTCAAGAATCCATGCCTTATACTTTTTATTTCAGTTCCTTAAGGTACCCAGAATTTTCTCGCCAGAAGGATTTATGTAAAAATTAGAATCCATCTTGAAATTCAACTAAAGATTGCATCTCTAAGTTGTTTCAAAAAATTGAGAGCTGAGCATATTGTAATTCTCAGAGCTATCCCTAGACAGACAATATTGCAGAAGTTTTATGCCCATGTGTCTTTGTTTTGCAAATGAATATGCAATATTACATGAGTACAACAAAAAATTAATCTTGGAATCGAAGAACCTAGCAAATGCTGAATTGAAAAACATGAGTTAACCTTAACGAGAAAAGAAGCATCTAGTAAATGTCATAATGTCTCACATTTTACAGTGATGTCTTTGATGGTCAAGGGTTAGGGAAAGAAATGAGACTCCATATAGTATTAAATGCTCATTTAAATGAATATTATTGTTATTCCTGTAAAAACCACATAATGAAACTAAATTATTCAAATATTACTTAGAATCGTGTTCTTATAAAAGATACCAGGCACATAGCCAATATCATTGCAAAACAAACAGGCAACACCAACAAAAAATTGTATCATTTACAGAAACCATGGCTTAGAATTCCTCTCACGACTAGAATTTTGACAATTCTGATGTAAAAACTGGTGAAATTATTCTTTGTATTCCTATGCAATTATAACAATGAAAACACCTTCTTGCTTAATATGGCATTATGAATAATCTGTGGGAAAATGTATATACTTGGGTGAATCTATTTTTGTCTCTTTCAAAGTTGCATTTTTAATAGCTTCTCATCTTCTTCCTAATCAATTAATACATTGGGCACCCTCCATTTAAGTGATAAAGATGCCTGACTTTGAATTTTCTCCAAAGTTGAAGACTAACAGTGTCTGAAAAGAGACTTAAAAGTATCAAGGTAAAATATTTTTAAGTCATAATTTAATTTGAAATGTTCCAATTATATGTTTCTCCTTGAGGGATGTTATTCCAAATGGTTTGAGAAAGAAATCTTTTAATAAATAAGTTATATCTACATAAAGATCTAAATCAAAGATGGTTGATTAATTGATAGCATCACCTTAATAGCCTTGAGAAAGAAAACCGTAACCTTCTGTCCAATAGTGTCAGGTGGCTGATGGTCAAAATGGTTGTACTGAGAACTAATCTCCATCCTTCCACACTCTCTAAATGAGGTCAGTTGTCTGTGAAATGTGTCTCCTGCCATTCCTCTTTACTCCCATCCTCTCACATAATTATTTTTCATTGACGTGTCTCTTTTAGTGTTACTCTGTCTGGTAATGACATTTTAGACAATGAAGCATGTCATTGAAATTTATTCTTGTTTAATACAGACTTCTTCTATAATTCATTTAACTTTCCAATGTGATTTCATTATATAACATAACCCATTACAATGAGAAAACTGGCACACGGGCAAGTTCAATGTGTTTAGTCCAAAAATTTGTGACTAAGATATGACCAGAATTCAGTTTTCTCACTTTCTAACATGGCCCTCTTTCTTTTTCAAAATATGTTTTTATTTATTTCAGAGAGAGGAGGGGAAAAGCAGAGAGAGATAGACACATCAATGAGAATCATTGGTCAGCAGCCTCCTACACACCACCCACTGGGAATTGAGCCTGTAACCCAGTACTGACTAGGAATTGCATCATGACCTCCTGGTTCATGGGCTGATGCTCAACCACTGAGCACACTGGCTGGGCAGTATGGCCCTCTTTCCATGGTGCTGCCCATCCTTCAATGAAATGAAGTAAATATATTTTGTTGGAAACAATTCTCTTCAGGGAAGTGCCTTAGATTCAGCTCTATCTGCTATCCAGCATGGCCACTCTTTTCATGTCATTCCCAATCCTTTTGAGGAAAAACAACCTTGCTTGTGGCATTGAAGACACAGTCTGATGACTGTGTGTTCTTTCGAGGCCCGAGGACACCTCCTTGTCACAAGCTAAGAGTTTTCTGGGATACTTTGCCCTCTCACCAATGACTTTCTTCTGAGTTAAAGTTGGCTGAGAAATTTAGAAGAGAGAACTGGTAGATTATAAACCTTAAAATATAGTACTTATATATCTGATATATGCATAGATAGTATTAAGAATTGCATATGTCAGAATCATGTTTTATTTGTTATAGTACTTAATGTAAATGTGTTTAGTAAAGCTTTTTATATTTATTCACATTGGAGATATTAAATGGCTTTAGAACATTTTCATCAGTTTTGTTGAATATTTGGAAATAAATTTAAGTTCAAATGAGTGAATCCAAACTATATATTTTAATTCCTGTTATAAATATTACTTCAAAATTTAAAAATTCTCCAGCTAATACCTATAAACTCTTTGGAATTTACTAAAGTGTATTTGTCAGTCTGTTCATATCTACTGTTTATGACCAAAGAGAAATCAAATAAGGAACAAGCTCTAAGAACCACTTTGTGTTAGTGAATAAAAGAAATCATTATAACTTTATTTCTTCTGAATGATTTGCTGTTTTATGTATTGTTTTGTGTTTTTATTATTACTTTTGATAACAGTGCAATTTTGATTTGTGTTGTTCTAGTACTTTGTGTGCTTGAGAATGATTTTCAATTCTCTTACTCTTAAATAAAATGTTTTGTAGGATTAGGGTTAAGATTAGGGCTGGCCAGGTAGCTCAGTTGGTTAGAGTGTTATCCCAGTACACCAAAGTTGTGAGTTAAATCCCTGGTTAGGGCACATACAAGAATCAACCAATCTCTATATATAAAAGCCTAAGCGACCAAATGACAGGTCGACCAGTCGCTATGACACACACTGACCACCAGGGGGAAGATGCTCAATGCAGGAGCTGCCCCCTGGTGGTCAGTGTGCTCCCACAGCCAACCTCCCACATCCGGCCGACCCCCTCCCCCTGGCCCACCAACCACCCATGGCCCCTCCCCCCGGCTGGCCGGCCCCCGATTGGGACTGAGCGAGATGGCTCTGATAGGCCATGATTGCCAGCCAGGCTGAGGGACCCCACCCTTGCACGAATTCATGCACCAGGCCTCTAGTGAATATATAAATAATTGGAACAACAAACTGATGTTTCTCTCTCTTGCTTTCTCTCTCTCTAAAAAATTAATAAATAAAAAAGAGATGTTTCCAACCAAATTTTGCATAGATAAAGATATCTAAATTTTTATTTTCATAAGCTTTACTTAAACAACTTTATTAAAATAAAGTAATTATTTTAGTGTTTAAGCTTTGTTATACTTGAGAACTTACTCTTTATGTGAAGGTATTTGAAAGTAATTATCTATAGTGCTTATGTGGATAATCTTAAATTCTGCTGCTTAATTTTCTTAGTTGGCTATTATGCCAGATACCTGTGATGAATTGCCTTTAGGAATAAAACTGTGTATCTACCTGTCTATCTATCATCTATCTATCTATCATTCGACCTACCTACCTATATCCTAAAGAATCTGAAAATATTAGTTTCAGACTTTAGAAATTAGTTAATTATGAGTGTGGTTTTTATCTTTCTAACTTTCATCTTTCTACAGAACATTTGGAGAGAAGTACAAATCTCATTTGGCCCTCTCCATGGGCCAAAATTTTCTACTTTCTTTATCTGGCAGCTAGAAAATTTAAGTCCTTTCTCTTTCACAGTAGACAATTTCTCCAAATATTGCAGCAACTTTGAAACTTAAAATCAGTATCTTACTGAAAGCCTTAACCTTTTATGCTTAGATTATTTATAGCTATTAGTCTTCTAATAGGACACACCATCCATCCCCCATTTTTTTTTTTACTCCAGTTGTTCATATGCATCTCTGACAGATTGATCTTCCTAAGACATGTAGTTACCAAACTTTTATACATCGCACCTCTACCAAATTGATAAAATCTTCACGCTAGCATTAAAGACTTTACCTTGCTTTCAACCTCACCTCTCTAGTACCCGTTAGTTTTTTCTGAGGAGCTTAGTCTACATTCCTTCTCTAGATTTTCATATTTAAGTAACTGCTTATACCATCTCCATCTCCTTGCATAACTTCTAATTACATCAATTAAAATCTTATATAGTTGACCCTCAATAATGTTAATTTCTTTCTACCTGAAGATATAATGTTGTTAATATGTAAATTCTTCATATTCCCTATGTTGCTCATGGTAAATGCTCAGTAAAAATTTGTCAAATAAACAGTAAGATGAAATTATTACTTGGAGCCTATTTAATTTGGAGTTAAAAGTGGTCCTATCCAAAAAACAAATCTTCCCCTCAAATGTGTGTATTTCTATATTAACATTACCCTTTGCTTAGAGATGTATTTTTGGCAAAAAGACTGGAGATTTCACGGGATCCAAGAGGTCTTTCTGAGGAGCATTCTGTGAAACCCCTGCAAAAGTTATCCTAGCAAAATTTCCCACACTAATTAAATATGCCAAAGATGGCTTCAATGGAGATTAACCTCTGAGTTTAAGGGTAAGTTCTTCCTCCTTTTATTTAAAATAAGTTACTTCTCACTGGATTAGAAAGCCAAACAGAGTCCAAAAATTGAATTCACTAGAGGCTGTGCATAAAGAAAGGTATGTGACAGCAGCATCTATTCTCTAAAGGCTTAAATATAATCCAATGATAATCACTTTTGAAAAGAGTAAAACAAACATTTGGAAAAGAAATGAAGGGCAGGAATAAATTCTCAAGCATAGGGAATAATGATGATTTTATGGCAAATGATTATTTTATTTAATATGTCCATTTCATTAGTTATTGTATTGAAATGCTCTATTAAAAAAATTATCCCACAAGTACATAGTGCTGAGGGAAAGAAGGTGTTTTTCGGAAATTACTTTGGTAGTGATCAACCAGTTTGAAGCTTTTTATTATGTTCTGTGCCTGGTGAAAATTATTTATCTCTAGAAGCCTGATCTGCAAACACAGTTCAAGAAAGTGAAGTCTTTGGGGGTTCCTTTGCTAGGCCATTTAGTTATATCTCTGCACCTACTCAGTGCTCTTGTTTCTCCTCATACCAATGAAATCTCTTCACAAACTGGTAAATGGTGAAACTGGGATTTGAACCCAGGCCTGCAGTAAAAAACAAAAGCCTAAATATTAATTATGTATTTTTGCTCAAAACTAACTTTGCAGCTTAAGTATCATCATCATCATCATCATCATCATCATTGCTGACATTTATTGAGTGCCTACTATGGGCCAGGTACTGGGTTAAGATTCTTTTTTTTATTATTGATTTTTTACAGAGAGGAAGGGAGAGGGATAGAGAGTTAGAAACATCGATGAGAGAGAAACATTGATCAGCTGCCTCCTGCACAACCCCCACTGGGGATGTGCCCGCAACCAAGGTACATGCCCTTGCCTGGAATTGAACCTGGGACCCTTCAGTCCGCAGGCCGACGCTCTATCCCCTGAGCCAAACCGGTCAGGGCTGGGTTAAGATTCTTTATATTTATTGTGCTAAACTTCAAAATAGTGTTATTGTATTTCATAGATGAAATTTTATGCTGTGGAATGGCCCAAATAAGAATCTAAGAGCTTGTCATTTGCATTTTTGCATATGACAGGTCATCTTCATCTTAAAAGTAGCCACAGTTCTGGGGCATGTTTATATTTATTTCTCTTATGTTTTAAATTTCTTAAAAATAGAACACATACAAATATCTACCATTAGTAGAGTAGGTAGCATAAATAAGTAAATCAGACTTTAAGATGATAAGGACTAGTGAGGATTATGGAAAATTGTGAGTTTATGTTCTACAGGAAGTCATTCAGATTTAATTTGTAATGAAATTGTGTGGGAGCACACGCACACACACACACAAGCACACACACACAAAAGTCACCAGTTTGTAGACCTTTGAACTATTGCTTCTTTTCTTTTTTAAGCAAAGGTTTTTAGATATGATAGATCAAGAAGATTAAGGAAAAAACCTCATAGACATAGACAACAGTATGGTGTTTACCAGAGGGGTAGGAAAAGGGAGAAGAGAGTATGGGGGTATTAATGGTGATGAAAGAAAACTTGTCTTAGGGTGGTAAACACACAATACAATATACAGATGATGTATTATAGAATTGTACACCTGAAACCTATATGACTATTAACCATTATCACTCCATTAAATTCAATTTAAAAAATCTAAAACAAACAAACAAACAAACAAATAAATAGAAAGATATACTTCCATTTGGGGAATGAATGTGAAGTAATTGGTTTGCATGTATTCATATTTACGCCCTCAAATCTAGTCTGATGAGTGCATGATGATCGCTTTTAAGGAGTTACTGCTTTGGCTGAATTATTTCACTTAGGTGGTGATGATATATACATGTTTTAGTACTTTATCAAAGAAGAAAAATAGATCCTGAGTTCCCTTCTTCTCTCAGATGATTATAGTTCATAGCTTGAGAGCACAGTAGTTACTTGGCAATCAGAGGACTGTGCAAGGGCAGAGCATGGCGCTCACTGCTGTGTGGACAGTCTCAGGCCATGGCTGCTAGGGCCCTCACTGACGGCTCCTTTGTCAAGTGGTTTTTCAGTGTTGGAAAATGGGACCTCATTGTTTCAAAGTTTCAGTTTGGAAAATCCAGACATTAAGGGATAATCTACATTTTAAAACAGTTGTCTTTGGAAGAAATTATGCTATAAATGAGAAACCTGTGTGGAGTTCTGGGCTCTCTCTTTATGTTAGCTTTGGCAGGGCCAGGAGCCTGTTTTGATGATAACGCCAGCATTTGAAACCTGTATTTTACATCACAGGAAAACTAAACAAATTTAAAACACTCCACATTTGCCTTTTGACACCCCGTAACCAATAGATGAACTCTAATTTCTGGGCAGCCTCCCAGCGATTAATGCCTTTCCATTTATGACGTGAGAAGAATGAGCAGCATGTTACAGTTGGTCTTCTGTCCGTTTCTGAAGAGTGCCGTGCCAGGATTTTGATGTGCACTCGCGTTCTGGCACCAGGTTTCGCACTTCTCACCCAGCACTGAGCCAGCTCACAGATCCTGTTCGGCACAGCAACTCCAGACATGCAGCCTGAATTTGAAGGTGCCCTCTTAAAATGTGGCAGGCACAGCCTCTCTCTTAGTATTTGGAGCTCAGCTGCCTTCAGAGCAGCCTTGGAAGAGTTGTGTGTTACCTACTCACTGAAGCAATCTCCATAAAGGTGAGGCTTGGCACTGCAGTGCTGTACCACAAATGTTTTCTGTTGCCTATACTTACTTTCAAGAGGAAACTCTCACATATATCTTTCCCCATTGTTATTAGAGATTACATACTCTTGCCGTAGCTGGTTTGGCTCAGTGGATAGAGCATCAGCCTGCAGACTGAAGGGTCCCAGGTTCAATTCTGGTCAAGGACACATGCCCCGGTTGCAGGCTCTATCCCCAGTAGAGGGCATGCAGGAGGCAGCCAATCAATGATTCTCTCTCATCATTGATGTTCCTATCTCTCTCACCCTCTCCCTTCCTCTCTGAAATCAATAAAAAATATTTTTTTAAAAAGAGAGAGAGATTACATACTCTACTCTCTTGGAGGGAACAGTATTGGAGTAAATACCTTTGGGGCCTTCCTTGATTCCTGCATCCTTTATGGAGAGGTATGACATTCACTCAGCCATGTGTGGTAGTTGTTAATGCTGTCCACCAAATATTTTTGCTTCTCCCCACTTCAAGGCAAATGGTAGGATTGCATTTCCTGCCTCTTTCTGTAGCCATGTAACTGCTTTGGTCAATAAAAATTGAGCAGCCCTCACCAGGTGGCTCAACTCATTGGAGCATCGTCCTGTACACCAAAGGGTTATGGGCTCAACTCCCAGTCAGGGCACATGCCTATGTTGTGGGTTCGATCCCCAGTTAGGGAGTGTATAGGAAGCAACTGATGGATGTTTCTTTCTCACATTGGTGTTTCTCTTTCTCCCTTCCTCTTGCTCTAAAAATCAATAAAAACATCCTCAGGTGAGGATTAAAAAAATAATAATAAAGCCCAGCTGGTGTGGCACAGTGGTTGAGCATTGACCTATGAACCAGGAGATCACAGTTCTGTTCTTGGTCAGACATGCCTGGGTTGTGGGCTTGGTCCCCATTGTGGGGTGTGCAGTAGGCAGTTAATCAATGATTATCTCTCATCATTGATGTTTCTCTCTCTCTCCCCCTCTCTCTTTCTCTCTGAAATCAATAAAAATATATTAAAATAATAATAATAAAATAAAAATTAAAAAAATAAAAATTGAGCAGAGGCAATGTGTTACTTTGCCCTGTAAATATTAAAAGCCAGTGTGAGATTCACCACTTTCCTTCTCTTCCTGCTGCATGATTAAAGAGGCACAGGTTGAGAGGAGGCCTATATTAGCCTGGGCCCCTGAGTAACTGTGATAAAGAGAATCCCTGTTTACCAGTTTTAGACTTGAAACATGAACAAGAAATACATCTTGGTGTGTTGGTCACTCCGATTTAGTTATTGCTTGTTACTGCATCACAACCTAGCCCATGCTGACTAATGGGCCTTGTTAACTGAAATGTGAAACTATTGCACTGAAGTTCAAACAGGACAGAGCCAGGCACAACTCTTTCTTGTCTTATTATCTCTCAGTGAGTTTCCTCCATGTAGATAAGGGACAAACAGAGCCTTGCTTTAGTAGGTTGACCATCTTTCAAATATTCTCCCTGTGACAGGTTAGAAATACCAAAGTATAAATCAAGAAAGGGGATAGAAGAATATGCTATGTTCTCCTACTAGCTTCACCATTAATAATTTTACTATATTTTGATTCCTACTTAGTTCTTGTGTCTTTCTTCTCATATTGGTTAGGGAAGCTATAAGAAGGAGAAGTGATGATAATTGTTTTCCCAAATCTCCAAACTTACAGAACTTAGATATTTATACGGCACGCTATTAAGTCATAACTGTAGATAACAGGTGTAGGCATACTATTGTTATTTCTTAAATGGTAGTAGCCTAATTATTTACAGATGTGATGGGCAGAACATGGGCCCCAACTTTTTAAGCCCCTGGTGTACATTCCCTGAATTCCTTTCCTTTTGCTGTATAATGAAAATATCATTTTTGTATAAATGAAATACCACTCCCCATGGTTAAGTTACATTTTATGGCACAGATTGAAGAGATGTTGCCAATGTAATTAAGATCCCTAATCAATTGAGTTTGAGTTCATCAAAAGGGGGATTATTCTGGTTATACCTAACTTAAGTGATATTTTAAGAGTCACTTTCATAGAAGTCAGTCATTTTTCTCCTGGTGTTAAGGAAGCAAATAGTGAAGTTGTGAATAGCCAAGAGAGGAGGCCACAGGGCAAGGAGCTGAAACTGTCCTCTAGTTGCTCAGGGTGGTTCCTGGCTTACATCTAATGAGAAAGTAGGGAACTCAGTCAGAAACAAAATCTGCCATCAACCTGAGGTAGCAGATCTTCCATAAGTTATTCTCCAGATGAAAACATTGGCAATCAGCATCTTGCTTTAAGCCTTAAAAGATCCAGCAAAATGTGCCAGACTCCTGACCCACAGAATCTATTAGATAATAAATTTATGTTGTATTAAATTTGTGGCAATTTGTTATGTAGGAACAGAAAACTAATGCAAAAGTAATCTGACCTGATAGTCTTTTCTTGAAATATCTAGCTTTTTAATATATATATATTTTTATTGATCTCAGAGAGGAAGGGAGAGAGAGAGAAACATCAATGATGAGAGGATTATTGATCGGCTGCCTCCTGCACGCCCCACACTCGCAACCTGCACATGTGCCCTGATCGGGAAATAAACTGTGACCTTCTGGTTCATAGGTTGATGCTCAACCACTGAGCCATGCTGGCCGGGCTCGAGCTATTGTTTTAATAACAAATCATCTAACATTTTCTGCTCTTTAGCTTCCTGAAAACAGTTTTAACTCTCTTATGGAGCAATGAATTTGGAAGAGGTTCTCACAGTGGTTAAATGAGGCCCTTGGTGTCCTCAGTGCATCCCTAGTCAAACCACTGCAAACAGCCTTGGGAGAACCTGTGGGATCTAATAATAAAACCTTTTTTTGTCAATTTATGCTTACTCACGTTAGTGTTGTTTTCCTACTGATCAGCCATTGCTGTCAGTTGTGTTTCAGGCATTTCTAGCCTTGTCTGAGATCTGCAGTTTTGCTTTGGGTAGAGAATGAAGATTGCTTGTCTCACCTTTATGGCACCCTCCTGCGTCTCTTGTAAGTCCCAGAGAGCCTGGGTCAGAAAGGGGGAGTCATGGCTGCACTGATTCCTTGAGTCTGACACTCTGTCCTAGAGGCAGGAGAAATGTGTTCAGCTGGGAGAGTGAATTAATTAGTGACAAATTCAGAAGTCTCTACCCTTGACCCTTTTCTGCATTACCCAGGACAGTCTTGAAGTGGCTAATGATGATGTGGTAAAGAGGTGAACAGGGGTAATTCCTTCCTCTGAATCCTCAGAAGATAACATCTGTTGTATAAAAGATAAAATATAGCCAACAATGTTTTCATCATTCTCAAAAATAAATCTTTTTCTCTAAGAAAGAGGAAAATCATACTCTGCATGAACTGTTAGGCCTTTCTGCTCTGAATTTTAAGCATATCAGTCCTTTTGTTTTGGCTGAGTGGTTGTAGATAGGTTATGAGAAAAGAAAAATAAGAAAGAACTTCTATAGTATCTGACTACCATCCGAGATGTTAACTGAAAGGCATAGTTGACCTTGTTCATTTGCTTTCATTTTAGAAGATTGGGTTCACCAATTCTACCTAGGGTTCCAGATTCCATTTTCATAAAGGCCAGTATAAAGTAAGCCCCACATCCCAACTTGATGAAGTAATTGAGGAAGAATTGTAGGCATCCCCTGGGCCTTTAACCGAACAGTTTACCTCTGAGAACATCCAAACTAGGTGAGGCTCAGATCACTTTGTAATTGTCCCAAATAAATCCCCTCAGGATTTTCTCACCTTTCTTTATATTTTTAATCTTATCTCCAACTCTGTCTAAATTAGTAGATGTTAGTCCATGCTCCTTACAGCACTGTGGGAATTCCCATGGGTCTACAGCAGAGGAGGAGACAGTGCAATGGTAGGGAAGCAGGAATAAATGGTAAGGGGATGTTCTACTCACCCTCCAGACAAAGCAGTTGTGAACTTTTGTTCATGTTTTTCATTTTACTTTTTTTCTGTTTTACAAATTGGATTTAAACAAAGGGACTTGGATCCTGCCACCACCTCAAGCAATCACCTCAAACCTTTCATACTTCTACATCAAAATTCTTTGAGAAAAAGTGTCTATACTATCCTCCTGAAATTGTTCCTGTGAAGGTTACCAATACCATTGGAATTTCTAATTAAGTTTAATTTAAAAACTTTTAAAATTACAGTTGACATTCAATGTTATATTAGTTTCAGGTGTTCAGTACTAGTATAATGATTAGACATTGATATAACTTACTAAAATATCCCCTCCATAGTCTAGTACCAACCTGGCACCATACATAGTTATTACAGTATTATTGACTGTATTCCCTATGCTGTACTTTACATTCCCATGACTAGTCCATAACTACCAATCTGTACTTGTCAACCCTGCACCTTTTTCACCCAGCCCGCTCACCATCCTCCCATCTGGCAAACATCAATTTGTTCTCTGTATCCAGAAATCATGAAAAGTTTAATTCTACCATAACCAAACCTACAGAAACCTATTTCACATTTGATATTAATTAACTTTTTTATCTTTTACAATCACCATTGATACCAATGACTATTCTCCCCTCAATTAACATTCTCTCTCTCACCATTTTCAGGATATAGCCCTATCTCTATGATAATTTTTAATCTACTTTTTTATTGACTACAGTTCCCCCACATGTGGCATCTGTCTTGGGCCATGTTTCTTAGAAGCAAAGTCTGAGATGGGAGTTATTGGTCAAGTGATTTATTGGAAGTGCTCTTAGGAGAATTCAGCTAAGTAGGACAGGGCAAAGAGTAAGCAAGAATATGACTTCAGTTGGAGACTAATTCAGTCTGATCCCACGAAACACTCTAAAGCACAAGCACAAATTGCACCACTGTGTTTTCTCTTTGAGGCAAAGGGCTAGAGTTTTGTACCCAAAGTTTTGTCCAACAATGCCTCACTCATTCATACACCTTATTGAATTCAATTCTCACCCTTCTGTCTCTCATATCCCACACACTCACAGCTCTTCCTGGGATTTCTCCCAAGTAAGCTTCTGGATTTTAAGTTCTTATCTTAGGATCTGATTTTTAGGGAAGCCCTTAACAATTGCACCAGACTTTGCTCCAGAAATCAGACTCTTAGGACATGATTCTGGCATTGGATCTCCTGGCCATCAGATTACAAGGACACAATTGCTGATGGTAAGTTGTAGAAAACCTTTTATGTACTGCACTATCATAGTTCCTTACATCAACAAATTTTAATTGGTGTGTTGCAAGAGGCACACTGGTGTACTGCAAGAATTTTTAAAATGTAATATCTAACTATTTAGTTAGTATCTCTTTTCCCTTAGGAAAGGTTGAAACTTGCTGTCTTAGACTATCACTGTGGTGGACTTGGATAAGGTGTAGGGTGGCAGGGACAAATTGCTTGTTTTTGCAATCGTGCTAGCACCTAAACAATAAAGAGGCCATGACAATTATAAACAATGTAGAGTGAGCTGGCTTTTTAACTGACCTACCTAGAAACCTTGAAGAAGGATAATTAGACTTAGGTCAGCTATAAAATCCAGGAGGCTTCCATAAAAGTATTAAAGAAATCCTTATCTGCTGCATCCAGTGGGAGAAATACATTGTAAGTCAGGTGCCCACATTGTTACAGGGATGGCAGAGGCACAAAAGAGGCTGAGTGCACTTCTAGCAGGGAGTTATGCTGAAGTCATGATCTGGAAGCACAGGGAGCCGGACTTACAACCTGGCAGGGCAGGCATGAGGGGTTTGTTTGAAAGCCTTGACTCTCCTAATGCCCTTGAATCATCCTGGCCAAGCAGTCCTCTTCTTTGCTAGAGAGCAGTCTCACATCATACTTAACTATCAGAGGCAAGATGGATGTGATTACTCTACTGAGCAATGAGGCTAGAATGACTTTGATCCACAAAGATCAATGGCTAATAGACCATGACATGCCTAGAGGCTAGGTGAGTAGGCAAACAACAAAGTGTTTCCTAACTAATCAAAATGATCATGAGCATTAAAAGGCTAATGTTAGCCACTACAATGAAAACCTTAACCAGTCCATTAAAATAGCAACATACTTGTCCTATTAGTCTACCTTGTTGACTCTTAACTACCCTTACCTAGTCCTATTATATCCCATCACACTTAGAACTTTCTAACACTATAGTTTTCCCTATTTATTATGGATTTTTAAAAGTATCTACTTTCCCCCATTTGAATGTAAATTTCACGAGGGCATTGTTGGTGGGTCTATTTTGTGTATTGAAATATCCCAAGTACCTAGAACAATGACTGTCACATAGTAGGGGCTTAATGAATTTTGATTAATGAATAAACCAGTTCTCTGCACTGCAATAGAGATTTATTTTTTTCTGAGTAGCACTATAATGCAGTGTAATTGGTCAGTATCAAGGGTGATTTAGAAAAAGCATCCATGAATCTTGTGACACTGTAAAGAAGTTGTGCATTCCTTTGTATGAAGTATAAGTATTCTCAGGAGGCATTTCTGGCTGGCTGGGTTAGAATAGTTTAACTTATTCCCTAGGTAATTGCTTTTCAGTTGTCTTGTGGACCCAGGATTTAGAAACCCAGGTTTCTAAAGCAATTTTTTTCTCTTTACTGTATTATCATTCTTTAGGATGTAATTTATTCAACTCTTTTTTTTTATGTGGCATTGTAATATCCAAAATCCTTTAAGGGAAAAATGGGTGTATTTATAAATATTGTCTTTTTTTTAAAAAAAAAAAGAACAGTTCTTGGTGGAACGAGAGTGTGGAAGGGGTTAATGCATTATCCAACATGGCTAACATACTCTGAGAGAGGGATATGTGCATTCAAAGACCTGAGTAATGATGCCATTAACCTTTCCTAGTCTAGCTCTATAAGACACTTCACCATTGGTTCAAGTGACTCTTTTTCCTTTCATTGTGACTAGCTAGAATTTGTATTAAGTGTCATTAATCAAAGGTGAAAAATTCTCTGAGCAGGAAAATTGTCAGTGAAATTGGCTGCTGTGTGTGGAAAAAAATAAATAAATAAGTTTAATAATTATATATTAACTCAAGCAGTAATAGTCTTTTCAAATCATCATAGGTTGAAGCTCCTCTTTGATTTTAGGGGTCTAATTTTGAGGAAGACCTATTAATCTTTTTTCCATTTCTTTGCCTTTCTTATTCAGTAATTGAACTGTTCAGGTGTTATTGATTAATGTAGCTTTCTTAAATGACAGGTTGGTATGGCAGCCAAAGCTATTCTCTATGCTGTTCTTATTTCTGAAATGACATGAAATATTCTGGAATCTGGGGAAAGAATAAGATATTAACTTTTTTTATAAAAACAGACTCAGGTACCTCTAGAAGGGGGGGCGGTGGCAGATTTTCTTTGAACCATTGATGTTGGAGCTAATAAAATGAACTTTAATTTGTAGCAAGAATAAGAGCTAGCCTCCTATAAACATATCATATTTTGAGGAAAATTGACCCTAGGAAGGTTTTTATTAACATTTCCCCATAGCCTTTAAAAGAAGTGACTGCAGGAAGAAATTCTAGTCCAGATGCAGCAAAGCGAGGCTTATGCTGGCTGCAACAAGTAGGTGAGTAAAATTCTTCATATTTTAATAGGCTCACATCATAGAGAAAAAAGGAAAATATAATCTTGAAAGATCAGTAGAAAGTAGCTATTTAGAAAGAAAGACTCTATAGGATTATATCATAGCCCCAAACTACCAATATCATTTATTTTGTGGAATAAACATCTGTGCTTTGCAATGTAACTGGGAGATAGGAGTGCGATGCGAGTTCTGTTTAGTTTGCACTTCTGGCTGTTCCTTCCCTCACACTGTGTGTGTTAATTGCCCCTTGCGGATGGACTGCATGGTCTCGAATCCACATAGTGTGCAAGTGAATTTGTTCTGTGCTGCTCTCAAGCACACCTGCAAGACATTTTAATAGCTTTTAAAACTGACGATGTTTCCTTAACTCCCTGTTGCATAACAGTCCTGACTACCTGAGGCATCATCACAAAAGATAATTTAATAACAGCTATGATGATGTAGGCACCTGAAATTCCATCTGGCAATAAACACTGTAGTGTGATTTATATGTACTAGTATATATCCATTATAAGTGGGTGAATGCTTTGACATATTATGTCCTGTTTCATACCATCCCCTGAATTTTTCTCTTTAACATTTAAATTTAGGACACAAAATTGTATACAAATATAATGGGAAAAATAATTGGCTTCACTAGCTATAGTCTTCTTGCAGCTATGGAGTCAACAAAGCAAAAATAAATGCTATTTTTAATAAAATGTACAATACAGTTTAAAGATTTTCCAAGCTTACAAATTATTTATTTACTATACCTTAAAAAATTTTGTCATTTTTTAGAAAGGGGAATAATTCTAAACAGGGCTAGAGTATTTTTCCTATATGGAACAGTAACTCTTTTGAATAAATACATGAATCATTGTATGGATGAATAAAGGAATTAATTAAATGTATAAATTTGTTAAGATTAATAATTATATTTAATTTATTCATTTATATGCATTTTCAATTCCATTTATTTTAGCCATAGATAAAATTTTCTAAGTATTTCTTGGTTTTTGGTCATCACTAAATGGCTACATCTTATTTGTCATTAATCAGATATTTTGAAAGTTGGACATATGAAGGTTGGAAGAACAATTTTAATGTTATGGTTGTGAACCCTTTACTCTTTATCTGCTCTCTGACCATGTTACTCTTTTACTGTTCCCTAAAATGCAATAGAGGACACCTTGCATTTTCCTATCATTGAGAATCCTTTCTAGACTCACTGGGTCTCCTTTCAGCCGATAGAAGGGTGGGAAGAGCGGAGGGGATTCTGGAAGAGAGAGGAGTCTCCGCTAGAGAGCTGTCTACAGTTGGTGCTTAGCGTCCTGTTTTGGATGCTCTCAGCTTAATGCTAGCTTATTAGTTTTATTTCATATACGATCTGTATTAACACCATTATAACTCTTACTGCTGTAACATAATGCTTAATGCAGCATGTTAACTTTTGTCAAAGGTAAAAAACAAAAGCTATTTTCAACTAAGATGGTTTGGAGGCCATTGAAATATCACCTGAATGCTTGCCTGGTCTATCTTCTTTCTTTAGAACATGTATGTAACAATTTGAAAATTGGACCTGAAGCTTTCATATAGTTGAGGTAGGTATCAAAAAGCACATATTATCAGTCTGTGTCTTGAAAGATACGATTCTAGTATGCTAGAGACCTCAAAAACTATCTTGATATGTTAAATGCCTCAGAAATTTTTCAATCTCAATTGAGTTTTTTAAACTTAAAACTGTTGGTTGTAATTTGGTTGAGATTTTAGAATTACTAAGTTCTTTTTGTTTTTAACCTGAGATTTTACCCAGTGTGTTGAAACATTCGTTTTTTTCATCAAAGAAAGAATCAAGGCCATGAAATACGAGATATGGCATATCTTCCTCACATGTACAGTACAATTTTTCAACAAAATAATCTCTAAAATAGAATAAGTTTATTTTGTTAATATAAAATGATACAATATATTCTTTGCAGACTATATAATTCTATGTGAGATTAAAGTGCATTGCCTGAAAGTAACAGAAAATATCACTAACAGAGGCCTAAGCAATAATGACCTTTATTGTTGTAAATAAGAGGATGTGTGGTAGTAGAAACTAAGAAGTTTGTACATTTTTCACCATGCAGAAATAAACTTCTGTTTCTTCTATTCTTTCATTCTACCATGCTTGTCACTCTATTTCAAAATTACCATTTCAACTCCAATTGCAGGTAGACAGGAGAAGAGGGACACTAGAGTCTGTCACCTTTTTTTTTTTCCAGGACGTCAAATCTTTTCCTGGATATACCCCAGGGGACTTCTGCTTAGATCTCATTGACCGGTATTGTATCATATGGCCACTTCTAGCTACAAGGGAATCTGGGATTCTAATCATTTAGATTTCACAAGACAATGGAAAGCAAGTATTTAGCATTTCCACCTCTGTGGTAGAAGTCAGTAAGAAAATAAAGGGTGGAGAATTATGTCATAGTGTCTACCATGATTTCCAAGCTCTATCTTACAGCCAATTGAATTCTAGCAATTTGACTACAAAGAAATATGGAACAACAAAGGAACTGGGGCATCTTTTGAACATTTATTGCAGTGGATCTTACTAAGATATAAATGTCATTATCTAGTAGGGCTAATATGTATTGGAATTTCACACACAGAATGTCACTGACTCTTTTAGAAAAATGAACTTCAGTGGTATTGTCTACTTTAAAAAGTTAGGATGGAAATGGGGTTTTCCCTTTAAAAAACTATTTAATACAATTCTTTTTAAGTAAGTCATGTTAACAGACTAGTAGGATGAGTAGATAAGAATGTTTGAGGGGTGGGTAAGAAGTTAGTTAAGTGAGCCCCAGTAGCACTAGGTTATGAGTATTCATAACCACTACTTGTTTTATTCTAGAGCAGCAACAAAATGGCAGAGACGACAGCTGCCACATCATATACATACACACACTCCTTCCTACACAAACTATGCTTTGTACATCAGATGCAGCATAAATATCATGGCATGTGGCAGTTGCTATGGTGACACTTTTTTTTAAAATGAAGAGCAGATGGAGTAGGCATGTAAAACTTGCATAAGTTGTTAGTAATCTGTGAGTTACTGCAGACTAGTTGATGAAGGAAACTTTAAAATTCTAGCTCTTCTAATTCCTCCATATAACATGTTCAACCACCACTTTCCTCATTTTCTTCAATTTTGATATATAAGTGGCAGTGAAAAAATTTTAATTGTTTCTTTTGTATCACAGAAATTGTATATATATATATTCTTGTCCTTTTTCTATTGCGGAGCTTTAAACTCTTTCAGTGACTACATGTGTATTTCCAGGGGACCCTATTGAGTTCATTTCCTTTAAGTCTAATTCTAACAATCTATGTTATAATTTTGAGAATAGTTCCAGATATGAAATGATTGCAACCAGTGAGAAGTAGGCTTATTATACTTTACAAAGTGCTGTATAAAACTGTATAATGTATAAGAGCTGTAGGACATGTAATTAATATTTTGCATTAGTTTGTGTCTGCTGTGTCTAATCAGCCAATCTAGGCAGACCTTATTCTGAAGACTCCTAATCATCTAAACTTCTTAGCTGCTCTATGGAAATGGGCAAGGGAAAAAAATTTCAAGGGATGATTCATGGTTATAATCATAATCAATGGTTTTTCTATATTTATCTGTAAAACCAAACGGCAAATACTTAACATAATTTAGCAACTACTTAGTGTGCATTCAACTCAAGGCAACATAGGACAATAGCACTTTTAGGGACAAGCCAGGAAGTGACCATCGTTGGTAATGGCTCTCTGATGCCTCCGCATCATTTACACTATTGGTTTCATGAAAATCTTAGATCTTCTCCGCAGTCACCTCTGATTCTGTACTTTCTGGTTTCCTTAATCTGATCTGATGGCAAATTTTCTATGCATGTTGGTTCACATGGATAGAAAATAAGATTACATATTTGATCCATGTTAATTATTCCTTGGACTATTTCTTGAGAATTTCCTCGAAGGTGAGTCAGGCTCATTAATTATATTTATATTTCCTATTTTCTGTGAGATTAAGATGAAGTAGAAAGATTCATGATCAGCGGTTTTTTAATATTCTTAAAATGTAAAGACATCTCTTTAAATTGCAACCCCAATTGCTCTTTTAGATGCTATGGGGACTTGTGCTTCTGCTTCCACCAATAACAAACTTTGTGGTGTGAAGTTGCAGTATTTTCCAGCCAAACTCTGATGTGTGTTTAATAAGTGATGTTCCCTGCCCTTACTGCCGAGGTGCTTTCAGACCTGCCTCATGGCAGAAGCTGATCATTAGAACGCTAGGTAAGACTGACCTTCCCTTCACAGACTATCATTACCGGCTCCACTGTTATACATTAGTAGACCAGTAGAAGATTGCCAAGCTGGGGCCACAAACCCTTACTTATTAATCCATTAATTTATCCATTTAACATCTACATATTAAAATGTACTCTGGCCTGGCAGGCTTGGCTCAATACTTGAGCATTGACCTATGAACCAGGAGGTCACTGGTTCGATTCCTGGTCAGGGCACATGCCCGAGTTGCCAGCTCGATCCCCAGTGTGGAGCATTCAAGAGGCAGCCAATCAATGATTCTCTCTCATCATTGAAGTTTTTATCTCTCTCTCCATCTCCCTTTCTCTCTGAAATCAATAAAAATATATATTTTTAAAATGTACTCTACACCAAGCCCATATAGGGCACTGGAAATAACAGAAGTCAATGTGACAGACCCCGGGTGTTTATATTTTAGGGAAGGCATCAATCATTAACATGTACATTCTTTGTTTTTTAAAACAATGATGGCAAATTTTATCTGCTTTGAGGTGATAGCATGGGTTGATACAACACAGCACAACTGGAGAGAATAATTTAGACCAGGAGGCAAAGGTGCTTCTCTAGAAAGAAACATGTGTGGTGAGAGCACAGAGATTCCTAAATTGAAATTCAAATTAAAATGATACAGTTTCCATTTCAGGCCTGGATGGTCTGCCTTGTGTGTGTTTTGCAGCATGTTTTAAGTAATCAATGTGAAAAATCCAAGATTAAAAATATGGTTTTTGTTGTTGTGTTATCAAGTATAGAACTGATTAAGTACTCCATTTATTAAACTAAGCACAGTAATCATAGCATTTAAAAAAATAACAATTCACTTTATTGTTATACTAGAGGATTGATGCACGAAATTCGTGCAAGAGGCTCCAAGGGCTGAGGCGGCAGTTGGCTGTCTCCTCGGCCCTTGCAACTGCAGCCCAAGCTGCTGTCCCAGCCCCGTTAGTGGCAGCAGCAGCCCTGGTTTCATCTGGAAGGTTGTCTGGAATATCATCCGGAAAGTCACTCGACCGTCTGGTCTAATTAGCATATTACCCTTTTATTATTATAGATGTAAGCCTAAAATAATTATATCATTACAAAGAGGAGAAAAGAAAGAAAAGTCCTTTTTCGGGATTAATATTTTGAATTTAAGATGCATTTCTTGTTTCTCAGTGATAATTTCTGAGTACTTAGTTTTTTAAAAAGTCCATTAGTTAAAGGTAAGTATATTCATAGTGTTTTAGGACATTAAGAGATAAAAATGTGCCTTCTACTATCCTAAGAGAATCACAAAGTGGTACTACCCTCATGGATTTAAAACTCAAGAACATCTCCCTCATCAAGAATCAATACCCAATAATTACTATAATCATACTGCATTCCTTACTAAATTAACCCTTCACTCCATGGAAGCTAAGGAGAATTAATCATGCTTTGAGTTCCAGAAAGTTACATGTATTTTTACATTTCTAATTCATTATAAAAATAATTGTGGGCTCTAATTTTGTTTAACTGGTGTGCTGCTTATAATTGCAAAATAGCTGTTAAGCAATTGTGGCAAAGTCTTGAATCTGTAAGACAGTAATGACTGTTCAGCCTAGTGAGACATAATGTGGAAGGACGTGAGAGATTTATAATTAAAACAATTTTCTCAATGAACTGTTTACTCAGACAACAAACAGCTCACCTTTACCTTAGCACTAGTTGACAATTAATTGACAACATTGTTGACAGTGCATTTAACGATGCTTTGCCACTTATTAGAAACTAGAGACCCCCGTTTCGTGTGCAGGTAGGGTCCCTAGCCCTAGCCTGCAATCAGGGCCATCTTCCGCCCGTTTGCCCGTCACCAGTCCTGCCCCACCTCACCGCTGACACCCATCCTGGTTCCTTGTTCACCATCTGGCGATCTATCAGAGTCTGCAGGCCCGGGGGAGGGACCAAGAGGTCGGCCATTCCACCCGCTCACCAGTCCCCAGTCCCACCCCGCCACCACCCACCCTGGTTCCCTGTTGGCTATCCACTGATTGAAGCCTGCGGGCTGCTGGGAGGGACCGAGAGGTGGTCAATGTACCTCATAGCGACTGGTTGATCAGTTGTTCTGGTTTTTATGCCATTATGGTCGCTGACCTTTTATTATATAGGACAGGATTTACTTCCATAACATCATTATAGTACTTGTAATATTTTTAACCATAACTTGCTAGTAAAATATATGTGACTGAACACTCTTTTCTTCTTAGCAGTGCCATTAGAGAAATTGTGGTGTTATACATGTATTAGTGTTCATGCTTCCAAAAGTGGTTTTCAGTTTTCATTAGTGTAAATAATATAGTTACTTGTATTTTATTATTTGTATGTTAAATTTTAATGAAGACTTAAAGCAAAGTTATTATAGGCAATGTAGTACAGTAGAAAGATTAATGATTTAAAGATTGGCAGATTGGTTGTGATTCTTGGCTATTTTTAATAACATGTGTGTCTTCGAGTAAATCACTAAACCTCTTAAGCCTCAGCTTTCTAACCTGTAAAATGGGATAAAAACCAACATTGCATAAATAATGGGAAGATTAAATACAATAGTAAGTGTAAGATTATTGACATACTATAGGAACTTAGGAACTGCTTGCTAGTCATTACTAATGACAACATTTAAGGAATTATAGGACTTTGGTGTATTCTTTTTATTCTCTGAAATTATACCTACTAGGCTATTAATCTCTGTACCCCCTGCTGTACCACTGAAGAAAAAGAGGAAATACTCATTTCATTCTGTGTTGTTGGTTTTTTTGGTATAAAAAAGACTGATCATTTTTAGCACATGCTTGTATTTATGTACTAAAAGTTGTGTTTCCTCAACTTATTATTTAGTAATAAAGGCATGTATATATTATCTACTGGGTATCTATAGGGCATAGGCTTAGCTACTGTACTAACTTTCTATTGCTGCCATAAAAAATTACTACAAACTTAGAGGCTTCCTCAACACAAGTGTGTTATCTCACAGTTCTGTAGGTTGGAAGTTTGAGCATGTGTAGTTGGGTTCTCTGCTCACCAGGCAGAAATCAAGGGATGGTGAGAGCCACAGATGCATCTGATACTTAGGGTCTTGGTCCAAGCTCACTGGTTGTTGTCAGAATTTAGTTCATTATGGCGTGTAGAACTCAGGTTATTGATTCTTGCTGCTGTGAGCTGGGGGGCAGTCTCCGCTCTGGAGGCCACCTGCGGTTCTTTGTGTGTGGCTGTCTCCACACTTGGCAGTTTGCTTCTTCAATGTCATTGGTGCGTTTTTCTCCTCCAGTACAGTGGGTTCCTTTTCTGAGAAATATTTTCAACTAAGCACTTTAAAGGTTATATATTTTCTTTTCTTGGATTTAATCCTTTCAATAACACTTTGGATTTTAAAAAAAGTGTTTTTCCCCCCGTTCATTTAATCCTTACAATAAGCATTTGGAGTAGTTACTGTTATTCTGGTTTTGAGATAAGAAAACCCAGCACCAAAGAAGGCAAATGATATACCCAAGGCCACAAAGCTGTAAACAGTTGAAAACATTTTAGTATTTACGTGTTCGGGTTGCAAGTCCAATGTTTTAAAAATTATGCCATACTTTTCTTAAATCAGTTTTGTTTTTCTTGAGATAAATATTGTCTTGATTTTATAATTTTGAACTTTTTATTACAATCCCACTTTTAAGGTATAGTGAAATTTTTCCAATTTATTTTATTATTCTGTTAGCTATAAACTAAGCGAAGCTAAGACAAACATAGAATATTTAGTTTTTAAAATATTCAACTTAACCATTTCTTATGTAAATAGGGCCAGATAAAACATAGATCTATATTCATTTCATATTGAAGCTCCATGTTAGTTACATTTTCCAAGTAGACAGTTAGTAAATTATTCTAATATATTTAGTTCAACATCATTCTGAGTGGTGATGTTTGGCCTGAAGTATAGTGGCTTTTATCAGTGAATATGTACTTTATTTTCTTTATGATTAAACATGAAATAAATAATTATAGAAAATTTTAGATGTACAGGATAAGTTGACATCTGTGCTATTGGAGCTCCTGATACATTTTGCTGTTCTTAATAATTTGTATTAGGGTCTCAGGGAGATTCCTTTTATCAAGTGAAGTTCATTGAATATAATGGAAAGTCTACCCTTTATCATAGTGCACAAATGTTTCATATAGACATTATGCATACCATTTTTTTAAAAGATATTTTATTGATTTTTTACAGAGAGGAAGGGAGAGAGATAGAGAGTTAGAAACATTGATGAGAGAGAAACATCGATCAGCTGCCTCCTGAACATCCCCTACTGGGGATGTGTCTGCAACCCAGGTACATGCCCTTGACCGGAATCGAACCTGGGACCTTTCAGTCCGCAGGCTGACGCTCTATCACTGAGCCAAACCGGTTCCGGCATGCATACCATTTTTGTTTGACCTAGTAAACTTTATCTTCTGGAGAAAACACATTTGAATGATTATTTTATTTGTAATCATTATTAAGAGAAATGGACTTTCATGACTAGGAAGGAAGGAAAAGAAGTTATATCCCAAACTAGGTCTCAGTCCTCAGTGATCCTTAAGTGAAACCACACACCCTTCTCTCTTCTCCACTTCACTTTCTATTCCTTCATATTAAGTGGGAACCAATCCTTCATTCAAAAAGTAGTTATCAAGTGAGTACTAATCAGTAGACATTATGCTAGGCACAGTGTTCATCCTTAACTTTTTATCAGCCAACCTAGGTCCTTGTTTAGAGGATGAAAGCTGAGTAGTGAACCCAAAGCTCAATCTGAAGTAGAACGTGGGCTATTTTAGTGGGAAAAAATATGTGTTAACCATATTCATTTACTCCTCCCTTGGGTGAGCCCTGTTTCTATGATGGGGCAGTGATCTCTACACCACTTCCTTGGAGTTACGTTGATGGTTGTTATTGATTCGGGTGGCCATACAGACGCTGTTTTCACTGTCTTTATAGGGTTATCTATTTCTGAAAAATACACTGCACAAATTTTTCAAAAGTTTAAAGAAACATTTATTTCAACGAAATGTGTATGCATTCCTGAGCCCAAGTTGATACTAATTTATTTTAAGACAACACCAGATTCCATTGAGATTTACAAAATTATTTTAATATGAAACACCAGCTATCATAACACAACCTAATAAGTCATATTAGCTTCAATTATTACTTTATAATATAATTGTTTATCTGCTATCATTAAATTATTTGGTAACTATTATCACCATATGTTTAATACTACACTTACAAACATAACATACTTACGATACTCAACATTTATGTATTTCAGCCTTAACTCATGAAGAAAAACAGCAAAACAAGAATAAGGAAGACTAAAAATAAATTGAAATCAACAAAAATGATATAACCAGTTGATCAACTTTGTTGACTCAAAGAGTCTCAACTAGATAATTAGATTGTTCTCCATAGTTTTGCTATTCTCAAAAATACTACATAAATACCTTGGCTTTTAGTCATTAGTCATTTGGTGTGTTGCTGGTTATGTCCAGAGAACAGATTTCTAGATCTTGGTTTCATAGAGTGTTTGACTATTTTTAAAGTTTTAGGTACATATTCCATTTTGCCTCACAGAAATATCTTCTCAGTGCATACTCTGTGACACTGCCCATCTCACCAGATCTTTGACATAACTGAACATTATTTTTCAAATTTTTACCAATTTGCTAAAGAAAATAGTGTATGTTTATCATTTTCATGGCTTTTTCTACCAAAAAGGTTAAGTATTTTCCCACATTCACAGTGGTCCTGTGTTGGGGGATAGGTGCTTGTGTCATTTGCCTATTTCATCACTTTACCTTGTTTCCATTTTTCTATTTCCCTTATATTTGTGTGTAGTGTAAACCCTGACATTGGTTTTTGTAATGCAAGTGCCTGACTTAAGTTTTGATGGCCCAGGCAATCCCTTCAAAGGCAGTTATCTCAAATAAATACATTGCCAGCCAGACACTAGGTAAAGAGCCAGGCGCCTCCCCGGCTGAGGCTCCTTTGTTTTGGTAGAGATCTTGGTTGATTTCAGTAACTGTCCACTAGGGCCACTTGTTTGTTTTCTCTACCAGAGCTTTAAATGCCCGCACTTAAGTTTTAAATTCACTAATAAAAAGTGAGCCTTGAAACCTTAGATCCCTCTCTCCACCTCAAGAAAGCAAAGCCCCAGGCCTGTGTACTTTCTCTGCCTGCAACTGTGACCTTCCTGTGTGGCCCCGGGTGTACTGTGTAATTTCTAGGTCATGTGAATAATAAACCTGTATCGTTTCAAAGTGTCCTTATGGTTATTGCTGAAGGGTGTCTTGTAGTCATAATAAGAGCCACAAGGCTGGTCCAGCCACAACACGTTATTGATAGACTAAGGCCAGTACAAAACATTTTATTATGTTTTCAGATAGCAGAGTCTTCTGTTGGCTTGAAGTCAAATCTCTGCCATAAAATGTTTCCTTGAGAGCTTCTTTGGCACAAGGCGAGTCTGACACAAGAAGGCTCTCCCATCTGAGTCACTCTAGAGCAACGGTTCTCAACCTGTGGGTCGCGACCCCTTTGGGGGTCGAACAACCCTTTCACAGGGGTCGCCTAAGACCATCGGAAAACACATATATAATTACATATTGTTTTTGTGATGAATCACTATGCTTTAATTATGTTCAATTTATAACAATGAAATTGGGGGTCACCACAACATGAGGAACTGTATTAAAGGGTCACGGCATTAGGAAGGTTGAGAACCACTGCTCTAGAGCAATGGATGTGTTCTGCCATGATGTCTGAAGTCTCTTTCCTTGGGGTCCCCGTTGCAGGCATTGAGAGAATGAATGTCTCACAGGCTATCCAAGAACAAGGGCAGCCTAAGCAGTGACCTGACAACCTGACAGAGGGCAGTCAGTCTTGAACAGCAACATTGTGTCAACAAGAAACAATGGATGTGGCAACTGGTGTATGGTTCCCCTAATTGGCATGTGGGAAAACCATTGAGCATTTAAAGTGAAGGAAACCTCCTCAAAAGAAAACTTTTAGATTTGCTTGCAATAGGATATTTGAGTGCTTAAGCATTTAATTGAATTAAAAATGACCATATCTGTACATTAAATTTGTTGAAGCAAGTTACAGCATTTAAAACTTATATAATAAGTTGCTGACTTTAATTATTAGAAAATACTGTACGTGCATCAATTAAAATCATGTTAGGCCCGGCCAGCGTAGTTCAGTGGTTGAGCGGTCACAGTTTGATTCCTGGTCAGGGCATATGCCCAGGTTGCAGGCTTGATCCCCAGTATGGGGTGTGCAGGAGGCAGCCGATAAATGATTCTCTCTCATCATTGATGTTTCTATCTCTCTCTCCCTCTCCCTTCCTCCCTGAAATCAATACAAAAATATATTTATAAAAAAAATCATGTTAGTCAATTTTTTGCTCTGTGAATTACCAATTTGCTTTAGATAAATATTGCCATGCTACTCTATCCTACAGGTATTTTCTGGTCATTTTTATTTCTTTTCTTTTAATAATTTTTCTGTTTTTAATGTATTAATTTCTCCAGAAAGTAGAATTCTTTTTGTTGTTGTTGTTGTTGCTGTTGTTGTTGTTGTTAATCCTTACCCAAGGACACGTTTCCATTGATTTTTTTAGGGAGAGTGGAAGAGAGAGGGAAAGACAGAGAGAAACATCAATGTGAAAAAAACACATTGATTGCTTGTCTCCTGCATGAACCCAGCACAGGGCCCTGGCCAGGAAGGAGCCTGCAACCAAGGTACATGCGCTTGCTGGACTGGAATCAAACCTGGGACCCTTTGGTCCACAGACCGATGCTCTATCCACTGAGCCAAACTGGCTAGGGCTCCAGAAAGTAGAATTCTAACCCAGATTTTATAAGTTTAAAACTTTTATATTTATCTTCATTTCTGCTACATTTAATCTTCTAGTCATCATTTCTTTTTTCTTTCTATTTTTCATGTTTGCCTACTGTGTCCAATGCTAAATGAGAGATCTATTATGACATTATTGCCAAAAATTTAAATTCTTATTTTTATTTTTCTCTCAATAGAGTAGATCAGATTTTCAACTTTTTCATCTCATGGCACACATAAACTAATTAGTAAAATTTTGCTGCACACCAAAAAATATATTATGTTTTTTTGCTGCTCTGACAAAAAATAAGTTATAATTTTTATTCATTCACAACGGATGGCTATTGTTGGGTTGGTTGTTGTCATTTCTTTGGCAATCTAAGGGAAAAGAGGTCAGTGCCCCCTGACTAGTCAGGTATTGCCTGTTTTAAAAGTTCTTGCGGCACTCCAGTATGTCTGCTGCTGCATAGCAGTTGAAACTCACTAGACTAGTTTGTAATCTGGTCTAGATTATTTTTAACAGTATTTTTAGGGCAGTTTTAAATTTACAGAAACATTGAGGAGATAACACAGAAAAATCCCATATCTCACAGATTCCCTCAGTTTCCCCTATTTTTAACATGTTACATGAATATGGTAGCTATTTGTTAAAATTAATAGACCTAGTTTGATACACCATTGTAATTAAAGTCTATACTCTATTCAGATTTCCTTAGTTTGGCCTAATATCTTTTTCCATTCCATGATCCTACCCAAGACACCCAGTAGCATTTAATTGTCATGGCTCCTTAGCCTCCTGTTGGCTGTAATAGTTTCTCAGACTTTCCTTGTTTTTCATGACCTTGAGAATTTTGAGGAGTATTATCCAATACTTAATTGGATAAGTATTTTGTAGGACGTCCCTCTATTAGAATGTCAAAGTTTTTTTGTGTGTGTAGGTTTTTTTAAATGATTTAAATGGAGTTATGGGTTTCAGTCAGGGTTCTCCAGAGAAACAGAATTAAGAGAGTCTGTATAAAAAGAATAATTTTAAGGAATTGACTCACATAATTAGAGGCACTAGAAAGTCTAAAATCTCTAGGAAAGGTCTACAGGCTGGAAACTCAGGCAGAAGTTGATGCTGCAGCCTTGAGGCAGAATTTTTTTCCCTAGAAAACCTCAGTTTTTGTTCTTAAAGTCTTAAACTAATTATATGAGGCCCACCCACATTATCAAGGGTAATCTTTTTTAGTTAAAGTCAATTGATTGTAGGTATAAACCGCATCTACAAAATACCTTCACAACAATGCCTAGAGTAGTATTTGATGAAATAACGGTACTTTAGCCTAATCAAATTGACATGTAAAACTGGCCATCATAGGAACTTGATGTCAACCTGATTTATTACTATTCTATGTTGACCTTGATCACCTGGTTGAGGCAGTATCTGTCAGGTTTATACAATGTTTGTAAAATGCTCATTTTTTCATTATTTGTAGCTCACACTTAAGGGATGGGGATTTATGCTTCCCCCTTTTAAGGGCAGACTATCTACATAAATTCCTTGGAATATTGCAAGGGAGATTTGTCTAATGATCTTCCCATGCAGTCATTTCTTTTTACCAGCATGGCTGCTGGATATTGGGTTATAATCCAATGCTACTTTAGATCTTTTGTAGCTCAGATTGCTCTGGCATTGACCATTGGGAGCTCTTTCAGTTGGCTCTGGTGCCCTTTCACATACCTTCAAAAATATAGGGTTTAGTTTTTTGTTTGTTTGTTTGTTTGTTTTTTACAAGTTCCTTATTTTAAGAAACTATGAGATGCCTCAAGATCATCCTGTATAATTCCAACCTATCTTTGAATCAGCCATTTCTCCAAGGAACCCTGGTTCCTTTTATTGGAGAGGGATATTAGAAACCAAGACCTGGTGGTACATGTGCTCCTTGTTTCTGGAGTGTTATTTCTTCTAAGCCCTCTCAGATGACAGAGAAAGGAAACATATATGCCTGTGCAATATGTACATTTATAAATATTTCTATATGTAACCATCTGTATCTATATTAAGCTAAAGGTATGTTCATACTGATGTTTCCAGCTCTAATCCAATCCTACATGGATCATTCCAGCCTCCTCCCCTTGCTTATCTGTAATTTTCTAGTCCAACAGTGAGAAATCTGGCTTCCACTATCTACCAGACATTTACTTAACTGGATAATTTAGTGTACATGTATAGCACTATCAGAGTTGTTAACCAATGCCATGGTGGAAATAACTTTATCAATTACAGTACTATGCACAGTTCCTTTGGACTTTAGTTTTATAAATTCACTAGAGGCCCAGTGCACGGAATTTGTGCACACAGGGGGTCCCTCAGCCCGGATGATGAGAGGGTGCAGGCCAGGCCAAGGGACCCCACCAGTGCACGATTGGGGCCAGGTAGGGACGCGGGAGGTTGGTCAGCCAGGGAGGGACCACAGGAAGGCTCCAGGGCATGTCCAGCCCTTCTTGCTGAGTCCTGATTGGCCAGACCCCAGCAGCAAGCTAACCTACCTGTTGGAGCATCTGCCCAGTGGTGGTCAGTGCACGTCATAGCGACTGGTCAAGAGGTTAACTCTCTTCCCCAGTGGTCAGTGCACATCATAGCGACTGGTCAACCAGTTGACTGCCTGCCCCCTGGTGGTCAGTGCATGTCATAGCGAGCGGTTGAGCAGCCTTAGCCTATTATTAGCATATTACACTTCGATTAGTTGAATGGCAGACCGGATGACTGGACACTTAGCTTATCAGGCTTTTATTATATAGGATTTTCAAAGTTACTTGGGTCAGGACATTTCCCCCACCTTGCCACCACTTCAGTGATTTGTAATACAATTAGGTTCACTGGTCACAGTCTGCATTCCTTCCTGGGATCCCTTGTTCTCCTGAATGATTTTATTTTCATTACTTGTTCTTTAACATCATATGGGTTTTAAAAAATTCGTAATTCCATGTAGTTTTACGGCCCTAAAACATACCCTATGTTTTACCCAACCTTACCCACCCCACTCTCCCAGTAGTGACTGATCTTTTTACTATCTCTATTCTTTTGCCTTTTCCAGAAGCTGAAATGCTTGGAATCATACAGTATGCAGCTGTTTCAGAGTGGCTTAGTTCAGTTAGCAATATGCATTTTAGGTTCATCATGTCTCTTCATGTGCATTGATGTTTCTTCTTATATTGCTGAATAATATTTTTCATTGTATGGCAGTACCATAGCTTTATCATCACAGATTACAATTTTTAGTACTCAATTTTATAAAAAACATTATATAATAAGTACATGTTTTGCTTATCTGAACACATTTTTCTGATACCTTTAAAAAATGAAAATTGCCGAAACCGGTTTGGCTCAGTGGATAGAGCGTCGGCCTGCGGACTGAAAGGTCCCAGGTTCGATTCCGGCCAAGGGCATGTACCTGGGTTGCGGGCACATCCCCAGTAGGAGATGTGCAGGAGGCAGCTGATCGATGTTTCTCTCTCATCGATGTTTCTAACTCTCTATCTCTCTCCCTTCCTCTCTGTAAAAAATCAATAAAATATATTTTAAAAAAAATAAAAAAAAATAAAAAATGAAAATTTGAATGAGTATAAGATAACTTTATGAACACAAACTTTTACTTTTAATGACAATATTTACTGAGTATACTTAATTCTAAAATGCATATGTTTTTATATTATAGCATTTTTGAAATTGTGATTAAACACAATAGAATCCCTTTGGGATGACTCTTTGGAATGCCACTTTGGGATGGCAATGACAGTTTTGTTAGATATGCACAAATTTGGTCACAATTCTTTATTTCTCATCACTTCTATTGGGAGTATGCATTGGTGTTACTGAACATATTGAGTTTCAATGCCATGTCAAGTCTTTTCAAAAGAATTGTACGCTAACAGTTAAATGTAAAGTTATTGAATATGAAGAAAGTTATAGATTAGAGAAGAGCAGTGTAAATTTGATGTTATTGCAGAAATATTAATTATTGAGTGAATGATTATAATTCCTTTTTTTGCAAAGAAAAACAAAATGCTTTGTTATCAAAGAAAGGACAGAACCGTAGAGGATTGAACTATATTAATTAATTATTTATTACAGATTTTTGTGCACAAATATTGTCTATCACGCTCAAAAGAATGCAAGTGAAAGCTGAGAAACTGCCAAAAACCATGGTGTAGCTGAAATTCATTTCAAAGCAAACAAGAGGCTGGTATGATGGATTGTCAGTTAGCATTATCATAAGGAATTATGTCACAGTTTAATTGACAGTATTTTGCTCCCTTACTTAATAGTAGATACACTAATAGTATGTTTTACAATCATTGAATTATTATATTTAATAACATGGTTTTTATTATGTACTGTGCTACATGGTTTATGTACTCAGTATCATTTAAGCTTTGCTATCACCCTACGAGACTGGTATTACTGTCCTATTTATCAGTAATAATACCACTTAGAATATATAGCTTGCTCAAGGTCATAAAGCTCGTAATCAGTAGAACCTGGATTTGAATCTTTGCTAGTAGAGCCTGTGTTTTTATACTCTGCTATAGTGCTTCAATGTTTCTTGCATTTAGAGTTACTGAAAATTTTTAAGTGAGCTCATATTTTACTGTTTTGTTATTGTTGTTAAAATATTTTTAGCTGACTTTTGGATTATTTTTTAATCCTGCCTGGATAATGTTTATTTTTGAAATTTTATAATTTTCTTAAATCCATATTGGTATGTGTGTATCATTCATTCATTTTAGTGTAAAATAGATAATTTCTGATAAAATATTTACAAATATTTTACTGCCCTTGACTTCACCTGTTATCCACTTGGGTACTAAGTTCTACAGTTGTAAGTGACTTTCACAGTCACCTGACCAATTAAATGACCAGCAAGCTCTCCTCAGATATGACTCTGTTGGAGTGAATTAAGACTCTCTTCTCCTACCTCCACTGCATGGTCCTCGCATATTCTTGGTCAACCCAATACAACATAGGCTAAATTTTCCACAGAAATTCCTGCCTGGGCTCTCTGTAGGTTTATGGCTCTCCAGTGCCAAATCCACTTTCAGTGCCCATCTTTTTTGTGCCTGGTGTGTTTTTGGAGTCTAGTCACTAAATGGGAGTACATGAAGGATACCTTGAGAGGAATATTTCAACTTTTGGGGGAGAAACATATTCTTTAATAAAAAATAGAGAAATAGATGCCTAATTTTTCAGTTATAATTCTCTTGGATGTCAGAGTTAAGAACTAGAGCCCATGTTGGGAAGGTGAGGGGAGAGAAAGGTTTTCTAACCTTATTTCAATTGGAGCAACTTCATTGTTTTTAGGAGCTAAACATACATGGCTCACTGCTCTTAATTATAAATCATCTCCATCCATCTTGTTTGTAATGGATATATCCTAAGGAATCTGCTAATAGAGTGACTACAGGGTTTCATTTTGTGATTGAAATCTTTAAAAAATTATTTTGCATTTTAAAAATGATCTGTAGGTAATTTTTAATACCTCTGAGAATGTGGAGAAGCTGCATTATGGGTTCTTACACTGTTTTTAACAGAAACTCCAAGGTCATGAATTTAAATGATTTTTTAACTCTTAAAATGTCACCAAATAAAGAATTTAGAAGAAGGGAGATTTTTATTTGAAAATAATAAAATGTTTTTCCTCTTTCCTTTGCCAAATATAATTGTCACTTCCAAGTTAGATATATTTTTATTTTCTTCTGAATTTTTGAAGTTTGATATTTCTTTATTCATATACCTGTAATTTTCATCTTTTAACTCATCGGTGAGTCCTGCAGAAATCCAGTCACATTTTTTAAACTTGTAACATGAATACAGGTAATACTTAGTAAGCTCAGATTCATTAAGGATGTCTCAACAATTTTAAACAAGATTTAGACTTTTTCTCTACTCTTTCCTTCACCTTGAATCTCCTCCCCTTTCCTCTGCTGTCCTTTCTCCATCTGTGTGCCAGCCCCCAGAGTTTATTCTTGTGTTTCCACCACCATTCTTAGAATCAAAGATCTGTTCTTATTTCAGTTTAAACAGACCTTTCCTAGCCACTATATCCTAAGTTTGAAAACGGCTAGACATCTTTCATTTGCAGGTTGGACAAAAACTAAGTGAAATTAGAACACTTCGAACATCCAATAATCCCTTCTTCCCTGCTCATACATGCACAGTAGCACTCTATTTATAATGAGTTGAGAGAAAAGAGACCTGGAGTGATTGCTGGTTCAGTCAAATGGGAAACAACCTCAATCATTCTGCTTATTTTCTATGCTCATGCCCTACAGTCCCTAACTGCCTTAAGGAATTCCACTATCAGTTACCATCTTACCCAGCTGACAGAATGTATACCAACAGGACCATATGCTACGTTCAATAAAATCCTATGGGGGTTGAGATAAGTGCAGGTAGGGAAGTTTATATTCTTGAAAGCATAGCAATTTCTTATCATTTGATGAGTCATTAAACAGGCAAATCAAAGAAACATGATCAGCATTTGCTTCTCTTAATATCTATTCTGCCATCCTTCTCTTAGTACCTGGGAGAGAGTTAATCTATACAGGGATCAATATGGAATTTACCTAAGATAATCATAGAAAATATCAACAATATTAAACTCCTTCAGAATTATAGCTATGCACATGAAGAATGTCTCTATTTCTACCCAGTTCAGCAGATAGTATGGTAAAAGATGAGACATCTTTTTAATTTACTCTTAAAATTTATTTTAAATTCTGAAAAGAACTGCAATTTTAAGTTCAGAGCTATGGAGAACTGAATTGATACCTGTAAGTTGTCTGTGAATATGTTAGAATACCTGGAATGTGGGCCCACATTCATTGAAGTATATTTTTTGGATGACAAAGTGATCCCTTAATTATTCTATCCAGCTTATAGAATTTTTAGATCCATCAAGAATAGCAGGTGTAAAAAAATAGAATACCATAGAAAATTTACTCTTTAAAAAAGTTTGAGATAATGCTGACACACTTTTTAGTCCATTTTCTCCTGAACTTGCACATTTTAAATGTGTTGATTTCAATCAGTTGGTCACATAGCAAAATGTTGTGTGTGCTATATGCCATTGTGATTCAGAAACCATATTATAAATACACACAAATACACAGATACAGACACATAGACATAAACACACATGCACATACATAGACTTCCATACATAGATCATTTTGTTAGTTTATGTGTTCCAGCACTACAAAAAGACTATTCCTGTTAAAATAATAATGATAGGAAAAAATTGATTCACTACATTAGTAGGAACTAACAATCATATTTAAATAATGCTCCTTGTCACTTACTTAAATCCTAGATATATTTCCTCTTGATTGACTTTGAGGAAGAAATGAAAACAATTGGTCTCTTAGGTTGGGTTCTCTAGAAGCAGAGTCTAAGAAAAGGATTCAATCTGTACCTGGTTTAGATGTGCCAGGTGTGAGGTACGGGAGGGCACCTCCTTGGTGAGGTAGCTCTCACCAGTGAGGTCAGCTATCCAGAGAAGAGGGAAGCCATGAACCATTAGTAGCCAACATTCTAGTAACTGGTGATGGGTGTCACTGCCATGAAAAGGATCTCATTATGATATCAACTAGAGGCCTGGTGCACGAAATCTGTGCACTTCGGGGGGAGGTCCCTCAGCCCAGCCTGCACCCTCTCGCAGTCCGGGAGCCCTTGGGAGATGTCCAACTGCTGCAGAGCAGGAGAGCTGCTGCAAAGGTGGGAGAGGTCCCACTACCACTGCTGCACTTGCCAGCCGTGAGCCCTGCTCTGGCTGAGCAGTGCTCTCCTGTGGGAGCACACTGACCACCAGGGGGAAGCTCCTGCATTGAGCGTCTTCCCCCGGGTGGTTGGTGCGCGTCATTGCAACTAGTCGTTCTGCTGTTCGGTCAATTTGCATATTAGCTTTTTATTATACTACTAGAGGCCCAGTGCATGGATTCGTGCACCAGTGGGGTCCCTCAACCTGGCCTGCGGGGATCGGCAGAAACCAGCAGTCCGACATCCCTCAGGGGTCCCATAGTGCAAGAGTGCACTCTGCAAAGTTGCTGTCGCTGGGCAGCTCCTGCATTGAGCGTCTGCCCCCTAGTGGTCATTGTGCATCATAGCTACTGGCCAGCGGTCGCTTAGGCTTTTATATATATAGATGGTATAATACCCACTGCAGTTGTATACACTCTTCATTGAAATAAGCAGACACATTTTGGTATGATTAATAACTTTTCTCATCCATTACTATTTTACTTAATAGTTTACTTTCTATAATGATTTTATTTTTCCCAGATATTATTAGACTTTCTTGAACTTTGTTTTCATAGATTTTTTTAAATATATATTTTATTGATTTTTTACAGAGAGAAAGGGAGAGGGATAGAGAGTTAGAAACATCGATAAGAGAGAAACATCGATCAGCTGCCTCCTGCACACCTCCCACTGGGGATGTGCCTGCAACCAAGGTACATGCCCTTGACCGGAATCGAACCTGGGACCTTTCAGTCTGCAGGCCGACGCTCTATCCACCGAGCCAAACTGGTTAGGGCTGTTTTCATAGATTAATAGAGGGTGATACAGACCCTAGTATAAAGGGACAAGGACCAAGATAGTTGCACCTATTCTGTGGCTGCTTCAGGCTTCTAGTGTTATTTTTTTATTATTATTAAATGAAACATTATATTGGTAACTCAAAATTTGGCCAGGTGGTTACACTGATAATATATGATAACATTTACTATTATTTCACCTGGAATTCATTTATTATTATTATGTCATTTGGAATTACAATTTAATACTTTAGAGGAGGGTATTTATATTAATGTTTTAATATGAGATTAATTTGTTATTTTAGAAAACGTTCAAAAGACCTTTTGAGGAAAGATTTGATTACATTTATGATATCTTAAAGTTGCTTTAATTTAAAAAATTATAAAACCCTCTCACTGGAAGATTATAAGTCTAATTATGTTATATCAATGCATTTATTTAGGGTAGGTACTACATGGAATAAATCACTGTTTTTTGGAATAACTCCTTTATAAATTGTATGCTGTGATGCAGCTTCTGGAACTATACAGGATTTAACTGTCATGGGTGAGAAAGATGATGTTTTAAAGTTAAGGAAATGGGAACTCAAAATAAATAAAAATATGGCTTTTCCACCAAATTCTTATTTTATTAAGCAATGAAAATAATAACATAGGTATAATAATAGTAAAAAAATTAGTAATACTAAACATTTATATAGAATATATGCCAAGCAATGTTCTGAACAGTTTCAATATATGAACATATTTAATTCTCATGACAACCCTGGGAAGTATGTGTGATTAATATCCCTATTTCACACATGAAAAAATGCATACACAGAGTGATTAAGTGACTGGCCTGAAGTCACGTAGCAAATACGAGATAGAGCCGCTATTCAAACACACAGGCTAACTTCAGAATTGAGTGCTTGGTCTCCTCACTAAGAAAAGCACTCTCATGAGCAATCTTACTCTTCCTTCTCAAGAGAATTGACATATACACAAGGAGTAGATAGTATTGCTCTTGTTCACCCTAGTATGCATTAGAAATTACCAGCAAAGCACTGTCCCTCTAACTAAACCATGATCATTAGCCTTAAAACTGCCATGATGCTAGGATGATGACATCATCTGGTGCTCTTATTCTTTCCCTCCCTCCTCTGTCTTTCTCTTTTCTCTTTCTTTCTTTACCAAGTACAGTGCACTACTAAAAAACTAATGGGTCAAATGATTGAAAAAAGCTCTAAAATTCTGCAAATCCGAAAACGGGTTAAAAGATTTGGTCAAAGTTTATGAAAACAGTCTAGATTTAACTATTTTATAAGTATCAACTTAAGTATTATAGAGTTGAAGTATAAATGCCTGCTGTATACCTTTTCACTCTGCTTTCTAGAACCTGAGTGAAGTGAACTGACCAGCCCTATAATAAAGACCTTATCATACTGATGGGAACTTAGCAAATTAATTTATTAATGCTATTGTCTTTAACATTGAATATATATTCTAAAATAGTACTAATAGTTGATATGCTGGGGAAAATCTGCTCACTTTATTATTTTATTGACCTAAAATTTACTTTGGAATCTTTAAACAGTCCTCCCAGAATGAGAGAAAAAATGTGTGCTTTTAATTTTCAGAATTAAAAATATGGTTACAATTGTTTTCTCTACTTATATATATACTAGAGGCCAGGTCCACAGATTCGTGCACTGGTGGGGTTCCTCAGCCTGGCCTGTGAGGATCTGGCTGAAACCAGCTCTCCGACATCCCCTGCGGGGTCCCAGATTGCAAGAGGGTGCAGACCAGGCTAAGGGACCCCACCGGTGCACAATCAGAGCCAAGGAGGGACCACGGGAGGGCTCCAGGGGTGTCCGGCCCATCTCGCTCAGTCCCAGTCGGACCCCAGCAGCAAGTTAACCTACTAGGCAAAGCGTCTGCCCTCTAATGATCAGTGCACATCATAGCGACTGGTCGAACGGTCAAACGGTCAGACATTTAGCATATTAGGCTTTTATTATATAGGTTATATATTTGTATTCTGAGATTTTTGCTTTTTTACAAAGTGAAGAACATTTTGGTGTTTAACTCTCTCTTTGGAAAGGGAAATTACCAGCTGTTGACTATTATTCAGACTTGCTCTAATTTTATATCTAGAAATGGAGTCCTAGCTTAACTGTTTAATTCAAGATTGGAAGAAAATATTTAAGCAGGTGTTGATCATGTCTTTAAAAAAAAATATTGCATACTCCAGCCTTTCCAGGTGCAGTTGAAATTTTCTTTCCACCTACAAAATAAAACAGATACTAAATAGAGAGGTAGGGTCTATTTTGAGGCCTGGAAGTTTATTTCTTAAAGTTGAAGAATCTATGGTTATCACTAGACATATAGGACCAGTTTCTTTTAAAAAATAATACACCTTTAACTTTTTTCGCAGCTTTATAATTGACATTGCATTATTTGTAATTGATATGCATTCATTATAGTCATATATATATATATCTCAAGTGTATAACTTAATGTTTTGCCATGTATATGCTTGAAGCCACCACTGCAGTCAAGATAATGAATATAACCCTTTTTATTGTCAACTAAATAAACATACAGAATATATACAAAACAAAGTTGTAAAACTCAAGGATTTATCTCAAAGTGAACATTCATAGTCACTCTTCTCTTCAAGAAAGAGAACATTGCCAGTCCAAAAGAGCCCCTTACCTTCTACTTCCCTCACAAAAGTAGATCCTAACCTAAATTTCTGGTAGTTGTTTGCTCTCATTGTAGTTTTAGAAAATGAATTTTTATTTGTAAACACCATAGTAGAAATTCATCTATTTTTAAACTTTATATAAATGGAATAATATAGTATGCATTTCTTTTGGTGTCTAGCTTATTTTACTCAATATTATACAGGGTGGGACAAAAGTAAATTTACAGTTTTTCTTATGAAAAATAATACAATGAAAAATAATAATACAAGAATAAACTCTGTGTTTCACATACTCACAACTGTAAACCTACTTTTGTACCATCCTGTAGTTATAAGATTGAATTTCATTATGTAATTTTTGTGCATCTATACAAATAATAATATGATTGTTTTTCTCATATTTTTTAAATTGTTAAATCACATTGATTTATATTTGAATGTCAAGTTAATCTTGCATTCTTGGAATAAGTATAACTTGGTCAAGAGATAAGAGATAGATAGCTGATAAATAGAAAGATATATATATATTTAATATATTTCTATATTCCATTTGTTAATGTTTTAGTTAGAATATTTATGTAAATGAATGTGATACATTATCTTCAGAAAATAGGCTTATAGGTCCAAGGTAATTGAAAAAAATCTGAATAATAAGTGGCTGACCACCAAAATATTCCTATGCAGCCATAGGAATGACTTCAAGGATTCCAGACTAGAAGAAAATAAAAACAATAATTTAAAAAACCCTATAGAGTCCTCAGTGTTGGCACATCATGGGGGATGCACACTCCACCAAATTGTTCCAGGCAAATCTCTTAATAAGAAACATACAACATAAAGCATAAACCACAGCTTCCTGGAGTGGGGATCAGAACTAGGACTATGGACTTGCTCTTCCCTTTTCATGCTTATTCCAGACTAAATGCTCTTTAATCTGGAATGGCAAGTAAATTACCTCAATTTGGCAAACCACTACTTTTTCCCTCCCTTCTTCCCTTGCTTTCTTCTTTCTCTCCTTTTTATTCTTTCTTTTTTCCTTTCTTCACTTGCTATTCCTTCTGATTATTTCTGAATCCTTTCTTTTCCTGCTAAGCATTTACAGTGATATTGCATTTGTTTATTTGTCTGGAAAACACATATATTTGCTGTAGACACCAAAATGTTTACATGATTACCTGTTAATAATGGTTATCACTACTTAAATGATGAGTATTGCTGTTGTTTTATGTTTCTTTGATCTCTTCTGTGCTTTTTAAAGTTTTCTACAACAAATATGTAGTTACTAGAGGCCCGGTTCATGAATTTGTGCATGGGTGGGGTCCCTCGGCTTGGCCAGTGATAGGCGGGGGGTGAGGGGGGGGCCCAACCGGCTGGGGGAGGAATCGCTGGAGGTTGGCCGGCTGGGGGGAGGGACAGTGGGAGGTTGGCCTGGCCAGGAAGAGGGACTGCAGGAGGTTGGCCAGCTAAGGGGATGGACCACGGGAGGTTGGCCAGCCAGTCGCGGGAGGTTGGCTGTGGGAGCTCACTGACCACCAAGGGGCAGCTCCTGCATTGAGCGTCTGTCCCCTGGTGGTCAGTGCATGTCATAGCAAATGGTTTCGGTTGTTCGGTCACTTAGGCTGGTATATATATATATATATAGATTCCTATAAATTCTTGGGGGAACATCAATAAATGCTGTTTTATTAGGTGACTAATATACTTAAAGTAATTATTAAACAAGTCAAAGTAAAATAAATTTAGGTAATTGAAAAATGTAGCAATTTACAGATGCATAAGAAATATTGAATGCAAAAATATGTAGAATTTAAATTTTGAGATTGTTCTTGGGAGTTAAAAAATTTGAACAAAATCTTATTTATTCACAATTTGGGACACACGCAGTTATATTTTTTAATACTGAATAATACAGCATCAGTATTTTTCAAGCATTTTTTATGAGTTCAAACTGAACTGTATTATTCTAAGAACATTTTGCCTTCATTTTTAATATCGTGTCATTCAATGAAAGCTAATCCATATCTTTGATTCATTTAAATTAAAATATCAAAATATTGATTTAATAACTACTTGATGTCTAAAGAGAAATTTTAGAGTTTAAAAAAACAGATAATTTTATTGTACCAATGGTAAGAAAATCAAAATGTTATGAAAGATTCAAAATTATTTTAACATTGAACAATGACAGTTTTAGGTTGTTATAAAATATTTATTCCTACTTATAAAGGGATAAATGCATTTCTCTGAGTAAAGTTAGAATCTTTAGTAATGAAATGAATAAAATTTTCTTCATATTTTTGTTTTTCAACAATTATATGCAAATACGTACAATATTAAAAAAAATATTTTGATTGATTTCAGAGAGGAAAGGAGAGGGAGAGAGAGAGAGAGAGAAACATCAATGATGAGAGAGAATCATAGATTGGCTTCCTCCTACATGTCCTACATAGGCCAGGAATCGAACTGTGATCTCCTAGTTCATAGGCCCACACTCAATAACTGAGCCACACTGATTGGGCCAATGCTTTTGTTCAAAAGGCTCTTTTCAGAATATTTTACTGAATGTTTCTAGTTTTATACATATCACATGACAAAACTTAATAGCTCTTCAAGTAATTCCCTAATAAGTTTGAAATTAAATCTTCAAATATTATCTAATTTTAAGTTCTGTCTTGTTTGCTTTTCATGCTCCTAGTAGTTTTAAACATTCCCATCTCTCTCTTTTACATTTCTCTAATCATTAGATGAGTTCTAGAGCTTACATATCATATTTATTTATCATATATAGCTCATATATCCATATTGCTTTTATAGCTATTTTAAATCACATCATATTTCCCAGCTTTCTTTTAATAATGTTCAGATACATCAGCTTTGGAACTCAGCCATCCTGGTTTCTTTCTTGCTTTCATCACATACTACATGTATCACCTTGTACAAGTTACAAAACTTCTTTGAACATTAGTTTTTTTCACAAAAATAATCCTAATCTGGAGGGTTATCTTGAAGATGAAATTATATAAATACATAGTATAGTTCCAGGCACAAAATAAGCATCTAACAAATGGCAGTACAATAAGTTGTGTAAGTTCATGTTATACCCTATGCTCATATTAAATTTAGAAACTTATTTTGTTAATCCTCATCTGAGGATATTTTTCCATTGATTTTTTGAGAGAGTGGAAGAGAGAGGGAAAGACAGAGAGAAATATCCATGTGATAGAAACACATCGATTGGTTGCCTCCTGCACGAGCCCAGACCAGAGCTCGGGCTGGGTAGGAGCCTGGAACCAAGGTCCGTGCCCTTGACCAGAATCGAACCCGGACCCTTTGGTCTTCAGGCCGACAGTCTATCTACTGAGCCAAACCGGCTAGGTCCTTTTTTTTTTAATTTAGGAACTTTTAAAAAATGACTCAAGTTGGATAGCACTATTATTCTCTGAGAGGGGCATAGCATAGTCATCCTAGAGGCTTGGGTAAACTACCCCTTCTTCCTGTCCTGCTTCCCCTTACCCAGCTCTAGATTCATTTCCTGGAAGACAATTATCCAAAGGTCAATTTGATAAAAATCCAATCATCCATATTTATTTGTTTCTTTTAGCTGTTTTGAACACATTTACAATAAGTTTTACTACATAGAGTAGTTTTACTAACCATTGGAGTTTCCTATAAGTTTTATTTGACAATTTCCATTTTTTTTCCTCACAGTGTTTTTGATCATTTTAAATTGTCTCTCCCTGACTATTTGTTGCTCTAACTGGAAGGGACTGATATAAAAAGTAGAGACCTACTGGGAGCTAGGACTGCCATCACAGAACAAAACACAGAATGGAGATGCCAGAGATAGAGGACTCAAGGGAGGTGAAGGACCACATGAGATATTGTTCAAGTCAGAATCATTTGAGAGGGAAAGAGGATGTTAAAATATTTAACAGACATTATGTTATCTACCACAGTGAAAAAACAGGAATGTCTTGGACAAGGATGTCTGGCCACCTTACCTAGGGGCACACTGCAGGGGGATTTAGGGTTGAGTGACAGAAGGGGAGATTAATTCGCATTGAAAAAGGAGACTGAGATAATAAGATGCAATAAAGGAGATAGAGCAGAGAAAGGGAAAATCTGAGAGACATGAGACTGTATTTAAAATATACTTTAAAATATATTCAAATAATTATCCAAAGCTATATTCTTTATGATTATATAAATGTATTCTTCATGAAAATAGTTTTCTGATGGATATATTTTTATGGATATATTTTTCTATTGGGGCAAAGAGAAATAAAGCATGCTTTAAGATGCTGTGATAAAGAAAAATTAAAATACAGTCGACTAAAACTTTCCAGAAATCTTTAAAAGATGGTGAAATTGTCCTAGCCAATATGAACTATTGTAAATTATATTTTTAATGGTAAGCAAATAAAAGTTTAGTCTTCAACAAATTAACTTTCAATGAATTTTCTCACAATGAGTAGACTTTCAGGGATTAGCTGGATAAATTTTAAGTCCAGAGAAAATTATAGAACATAATTAATGTTAGGAATCAAACTCATGAGAATTAAAGTTGAGATTGCTTTTAACTTTTGGTGAGTAAGTATAATGGGAAAGGACATATATTTCTATATGAAATGCTTGGATTTCTTTATCTCTTTTGACATTGGCTACTCCTGTGGAAATCCTATTGGGCACTAGATTAGCCAAAATGTCGGTAGGGAAGAGGGCGGGAAGAGAATGTGGCAAAAAGTGGGTAGGTAGAAGCTAACATTGGATTGCAATTCTCTACAAAGGTGGATCGGTCAGGTCCTTAGTGCAGAGTTAGAGGTGTGTTCTGTGTTTTGAATTTAAGCAGTCTTGATATTCCTGGGGACAGAAATATTTTCTTAGCATGAAACACAGGTGCAGGTATCGTGCCGCCAAGGAAAAGCACTGGTGAACATTTAAACATCCTTCCAATGGCATGGTCCAGAGCCAGACTTTCAGTCTGCCTCGGTGGCTTAAGTGCCTCATCACACTCACATAGAGATGGCCTGTTCTCAGTGTAATGAAAGGACGATCTCAAAGCAACAGGAGGAATCTTTGTGAAAAGGCAACGAGAGCTAAAATAATCTTCAAGGGAGTTGCCTATGTTTGTTCAGCAGCAAGAAGTTTTTAAATGGAAAGTGTTCTCTGGCTGTTTGTACTGGACAGTAATATTTTACATTCCAGTCATCTCACTTAGTCTCATTGGACTGGGTTCTCCTTTTTAAGTTAAGAGGTAGTTGGCAGAATGTCTCTTCTGGCACAGACCAGAAGCTTTTTCTTTCTATGTTTTCAGACTTTTCAAAGCTCCTGTGTTTATGCCAGGTTATGACAATAAAAGCTAGAAACAACAAATTACTCTAGTGTTTTGGTAGATAAGAGAACTATACTTTTGCTAAGAGGTCAGGATCCTTTTGGATTATTGCCTTGAAAATGCATTTTCTCTTTTTTTCACCTTATGTTCTCTCCCTGAACAGAACTGCATGTTCTCAGAACATGGGCAACATTCCCTCCTTCCCCTCAACGTGTATTGGCCATGACTGCATCGTGTATTCCTTCTGCTTGTCAAAGAGAAGCACTTATTTTCTATTCTGATCCACTTTACTTTTCTTCACTAATTCCTGAAGCTTTATGTCTCCATTAGAATGTATGTTCACATGGACTGTTTGGTCATAAGAATCATCACCAATATTCCTTCCTTTATGAGAATACATTTGGGCATCTAGAACATCTGTATGGGGGCTGAATAGACTCTCTTCTTCAATTTTGGCGTTTTTGTTGTTGATAAATATTTTGAGAATTATTTTTAGAATTACTGTGCTTTATTTTTTTCCCCTTGAGTTCTGACTCATTTTGAACAGTTTTCTCCTTTGGGGATATAATATTGTTTATTATGATGCTATAGCTTCTCCAATATTTGGATGGGGAGGTAAGAAAGAAAGGAAGACAAAGAGTGTTATGGAAATAAGACAGAAGTACCTTTACTTATGAATTCTTTTCAGGAACGATGCAATTTTGATTTCATGAAATATATATGATAATACTTAAAACACTGATATTTAAAGAGTGACGTTTTGATAGTGAGAATGAGAAATTTCAGTTAAATATAGTTGCTTTCTGAGAGGGGCTGATCCACCTTTAACAGTAGGGATGCTTTATGTCGATTCTGATTCACAGGTGTAGTGGATTGGCATGATGCCATGTGTCCAATCATGTGCTCATGTATTAATCCAAATTGAAGCCTTAAAAAATATATAAAATTTAAATGATACATATTATGTTTTTCTCAAGATAAAAATCAGTTTCTTAAAATACCATTTCTCCAATGCTAGGTTGTAAATATTAGATATCTATAATCAGAAAATATTTAATCAAGTTGGTTTTCCATGTAGTGGTGTTCTTCAAACAGAATAAGTGAAATATTCAGGGTGCACGATAAAAGCAAAATGATAGCAACACTCATCTGTGTTGGGCTGGATGTCTTCAACAAATTAAGGGTTGCAAGGTACCAGGTAAAAATAAAAGATCCTTGTGAGGTCTTACACTCCAGTGTGAGCTGTAGTAGAGGTCCATAGGAAACCCTTTTGGGGAGGGAAAAACAATTATTCTGGACATGTGGCAAGGCAAAGGAGTTGGAATTTGGCAAGCTCAACTGCATTAATTTTTCTCTGGGTGTAAGATATGTTCATTTGCCACTGTCTGGAAGAAATCATGATGAGTCATTCACAGAACTACTTAGCATCTACTTATAGCATTCTAAGTATGTATTGCTTTGGCCATTGCTTTTTCTTTTCACAGAAATATTTTTTAATACTTGTAAAAAGGTATAAAATTACCCTAGCCGGTTTGGCTCAGTGGATAGAGCGTTGGCCTGCGGACCAAAGGGTCCCTGGTTAGATTCCAGTCAAGGGCACCTACCTTGGTTGCAGGCTCCTCCCTGGCCCAGGCCCTGGTCAGGACTAGTGCAGGAGGCAACTAATTGATGTATTTCTCCCACATTCATGATTCTCTGTGTCTTTCCCTCTCTCTTCCTCTCTTTCTAAAAATTAATGGAAAAATATCCTCAGGTGAGGATTAACCAAAAAAAAAAGTATAAAATCATTTTATTTTATCCCACATGAAACAAATTTCTAACAAAAATTCCTAAATTGAGTAAACAACTGATTACATTTAATTTCTATTCTGATATTATTTTCTGTTTGGTCATGGAATGTTTTGTGAAAAAGGGAAGAATCATCCTTCATTCCTTCTGAAAATAGATTTTTTCCAGTTTGTTATGAAATTGAAGCCATACTATATCCATAAAATGAGCTCTTTCAATACCCAAAAGATTTTATTCACGCTTTCCAAGGGTTCAGAATAATCTTGGGTAATTGGTTCTATGTTGAAGCAGAAGAGGATTGTATTAAAAGCAAAAATAAAAAATCCAGTGGATTTTTTAAAAAGAGTTTTGTTTTATGATATCAAAATTTCTCCATAATTTGAAACATAACACGCTTACCACCCTAACAACCTAATTTGGGCAGATGTTTCAAACCTTGTAATAAGAACTCCCTTTACTCAGTATTCAAAACACTACATCCAAGCTCCTGTTTTTCTAAACACATTTTATATAATTAACACGAATCCTAAATTAAGCAATTTGAGAATACAACGTAAATGTCTACCTGGGTTTATCATCAGTCATTAAACAGTTGACATTAAGCCATTGAATTAGACACAGCAGTTTATGATATGGAAAAAAAAAAAACACACCACAAAACAAAACAGAATAAAACCAATCATTGAAAAACTTGTTTAGCTTTCTGGATCTTGGAGAGAAAACACAGGTTCTTAAAATGATGCCACCTCCCTACCTGTTTTCAACTAGCAAAGCACATGGGATCATAAAAATCCGCACACATACCATTTGTCTCTGAAAATAGCACTAAGGTATGTGAAGTCTCCAAATTAAAGCTTCCCCCCACATACCCGCAACTGCAGGACATTGTAACCACAAATGCCTGGAGATATTGGTTGAATCATCCCTCTTTCCAAAATTGTCCATCTGTCTTTAGTGTAGTTGTGATCTGGAGGTTCAAGTTCACTTACTCACCGAGTTGCCTGCCAGCTTAGATGCCCTTTGTAGGTGGAAAATTGTTGGTCTCTGTCCCTTCCAGCTTGCAAGTAAAATGAAGCTGCCAAGAGATAAACACATTCTAAGTTTATCATGCTATTCTTGGCCTCAAACTACAAGCCATAAGGCAACTATTGCTCAAGGTACCGTGTTTACAAGTGTTCAGTCCTCAGCTGTTTCAGAGACCCAACAAGATGGAATTTCTTCCTGCCAGCCTATATTTTGTTTTTTTTTTCCTAAGCGTTCACATTTCTCAATTCCTCTTATAAAAAATAAAATAAAAAATAAAAAAAGGAGCAGCTTCTTTGACAGAATCTTGAAGGTCTGAAGTCTCATTAACACTGTGTTTATGATATTTTGGGGTTTTCTCCCCCAGAGGAACCATACATTCTTAAAGAGACTAGAAGCTTCTGTTGTCATCAAAATTATTATATTTATCATCATCATTATCACTACCATTATTTTATTTGAAAATGAACAAGATGTATATGAATGTATTTTTATAGAGGCCTTTTGAATTTGTTTACTGCATTGGCCTTAAACGCATTTATTATTATGAAATCCATGTTTCTCTTTCAATTAATATGATTTTTCCTCTTACGTGGCTATAATGCAAGTAATTTAATTAGTTTGGTAATGTTTTCAAAACCTGAAGAAAGAAAAAAGTTTTTTGTGGGATTTTTTTGGAGAGAGAACGAATAGGAGTTAACTTTCTTCACAAATGTCTTCCTGGCTGCGTTGGATAACAGGATGTATTGAGTTCATACATCTTAAATATAAAGAGGAGTATAGCTATAGCACATCCTATATTGGCACAGACTATTGACATGTATTATGTATGATGTTACACTGTTTAAATTATTAGAAATCACATTAAAAGAAATTATAATAAGATAGGGCTTTTTACCAAATCTAGAGTATTTGGCAAAGATATGATAATCAACTTCAATCCTTGATTTACGAATAAGACTTTGAGTTCTCAGAATTTTATAACTATATTCTATACCATAATTATTTGCATTTCATTAAAAGTAACGTTCTCTTTAGTGTTCACCATAGTACGTGCATAATTTACCTACAAAATCAGGCCTTAATTATTTTCTCAGACATCCTGAAAAAAAATTGGGGGTTTACTCTCACTAATGTCTTCTCCCTCAATGATTTAATGTTGTTGCAAACTAAATTCCCTGACTATGTGACAGGTGAAAAGAACAATAAAGAAGTGTTACTTGTTCTAGTTTAAGTTCTAAGTGTAGAGAAGAAAGATTTGCAACAATGTACTCTTTGATTACAAGAAAACATGTATGGTTAATCTGGAGCATTACTTAGGTTCACTCAAAATTACCAAAATCATTATGTCCTCATTGGAATGGGTAGAGAGAGCTATAAGAACTAACAAGCCTAAGGGTTAGAATGGACTACAATCTACCCAATGGCCTCTGAAGATACACATATCAGATAATGGAACACAGTGGATGAGTGTTTTATTTGAAAATCATTTATATGTCATTAGAATTTACCTGCAGCACTCTAGTAACAATTCTCATCAACACCTGTAAAATGTGTACTACTTTTTCCCTTTACAACTCAAAGTAGATAGTAAGGCTCATGTATATTTTGAATACTATCTGGTCAAAGACACTTGATGTCTTTGCGTTACAGATTTCTTGCTCTTGATTTATTAATTTTCAGTGTTTTTAAATGTTCTTATCTAACACATAGTGCTTAAATAGACTATAAAGTTAGCTATAATGTTTCAAAACTCATATTGTTAAAATGTAGACAGGCTTCTATACTAAAGTCTAAGAAATGGCCTAGATTCCGAGGGAGTAAGGAACTGATTGCTCATTAGTGCCAAACAGTGCTAACAGGCATTATCTTTGATTGAACTAATATGCACTTTCTACGACTGCTGGAGGGGACTCAGTGTTTTTATTTTGCTGTTGACAAAGGCACAAGGTAGGCTACTAGCCAATATGTTAGAACTTGTTATGGAGAGACTTCTTGAATAGTATTTTATAATCTTTTGTACTATATTAATGTATTATTTAGTATATTACTTACTTAATGTATTACTTGTTTCTAAGTCTGATTCTTTGTTTAAGCTAAATGTAAATAACCCAGAATTAGAGTTATGAAGTAGGTAGGCACCAGCATTTAAGGTAACTAGTAAGAAATTAAAATTTTAAGTACCAGTTCACAAATAATGAAACAATTAAAACACACACAACCTTTTTTCTAAAAGATTAAGAATTGTTTTTAAAAGTAGATAGTTTTCCTCATTTTGAAATAGGTTTTCATTACTTATCAAGCCAGGATGGCTTTCCGGTTTTCAATTTAACCTATTAGAACCCTTAGTTTTGATACAATTTTTTTGCATTTCATTTGGTGGATGTCTTGAGGGGATATGTGTAAGGTCATGCTGTACCAGTACACATTGGTAATCTAGATAGTGCTATTGTGACAACACCTGTAAATCTCAAAATCTCAGTGGCTTAAATAAAACAAGAGGTTTTTCTCGCACACTACATGCTCAACAAGGGGGAAGCATCAATCTTGAGGTTAGTTGGAGACTCTGAGTATCATAGTTACTCCAAGACCCAGAGGATGGAGGCTTTATTTCAACACATACTTTGATTACTATTCAGGCAGGAAAAGGGAACAAGGTGAATTACTTCATGGCTCTTCAAGCTTCTATCTGGAAGAGACATGGATCACTTCCTATCACATTTCTTTAGCCAAAGAAAGACACATGATACTGACTAGCCCCAAACATGGTAGATTAATACTGCTACCTTTTATCTTGAAAGAGGAGAAATGAAAATTTCCTGAACAGGCCTCATGTCTTGATTAACCCAAGGTTTAATGCTTATAACTACTAAGGGAATCACTTTTTCTTAAGCTATCAGGAGTAGAAGGCATTTGATACAAAGTTCTACTTTCCTGCCTACTAGAAATTTAATAGTTGGGTACCATTCTGGCATTTGGAATATATGACATTAGAAAATGTGGTTCTTTAGACTTAAACATTATGCTGAAACACTGTTAAGTATTATCAATAATTTAATTTAAAAGAATCAATAAATTTTGCACATAAATATAAAAATTTAATAAGTAAAAATGTACCTTTAAGGACTTTATGGAAATCTTATTTTGTTCTATGGCCTCACTAGCAACAGTGACATAAGGATTATCCCAAATCTTACATTTTATATTTCCCCCCAACAAATTCAGATATCAGAAGCCCAAGAAATAACTTAAAAAATCTCCTTAAGGACAATACAGATTTACATATGATTATTGTTACTTATATAATAAAAGGCTAATATGCAAATCGACTGAACGGTGGAATGACTGGTTGCTATGATGCGCACTGACCACCAGGGGGCAGCTGTTCAATGGAGGAGCTGCCCCCTGATGGTCAGTGTGCTCCCATAGGGGGAGTGCCACTCAGCCAGAAGCCAAGCTCATGGCTGGCAAGCACAGCAGCAGTGGCAGGAGCCTCTCCCGCCTCTGTGGCAGCACTAAGGATGTCTGACTGATGGCTTAGGCCACTTCCCACTCCCAGATTGTGAGAGGGCACAGGCCGGGCTGAGGGACCCACCTAAGTGCATGAATTTCGTGCACCGGACCTCTAGTTTTTGTATACTATCTTACAATAAAAATTTTCCCTACCACCCTCATTTTATTTAAAATAATTAATTTACCCTCCCTCCTTAAACAACTAAAGAAAAAGATAAAATATATGAAACAATGGGCATTGGACAAAAATTAGTATAAGACAGTGATCTAAGAGAAGGGAACTAAATAGCTGTGCTCCATGGTTGCCCTAGTTTATTGCCTATGATTTCCCTAGTTATTGTCAGGCAGGGTGCAGGGAGTTTGGGAACCAGTGAGAGCCCAGAGGTCTCCCTGAGTTGAAGAGGCAGGGAAGCCAACATGATGGGACTTTGCAGAGCAGATGCCAGAAAGGAGAATTGTACTAAGAAGAGAGAGAGGAGCAAAGACAGAGAGAGCTCTGGAAATCTGCACAGGGTTTAGTTGTATACATAATGAACACATGTATATGAGAAAACTACTCAAGGCCAGAGAAAGAATGTCTGGAAGAGAATATTCAGAACAATCCCTGGTGATCACAAGAGATGAGAATACATTAGTTTGTGTTCTCACAATGCAGAGAAGGAAAGTCCTCAGAATACACAAGACACATGGTAGAATACTCAAGATGGGTATTGCCTCAATGGGTGGGGAGTGGGGGGCAAAATTTTCTCTAGACTAAACATTGCCCTGGAACTGCCTAACAAAGCTTAAAAGCAAACTTTTAAGGATAACAATTATTTTCAAGTAACTTCCATCTTAAGCCAAAGCTCAAGAATATATATATTCTTGAATATATATACATCAATCTGTACTCCATAGGTAAAAACAAAAATTGGCATGAAATTAAAAACTGACATGCAAAGAATATAAACCATGAAGAGGAAAAAAAATCAATCAATTCAAACAAAATGAAATATTATAAAATTAGTAGAAAAGCACATTAAAACAGTTATTATACTATTCATATTCTATAGGAGATAGAGAATGGCATGAGTGTGTTCTAGACATCCTAATTTGTGAATTATATCAGAGACTATGCTAAGTGAAAGAAGCCAGACAAAAAAAGACAATGTATTCATTTATATAAAATTCCAAAAAATGCAAACTAATGTATAGTGACAGAAAACAAGTGAGTGGTTCCCTGGAGATGGCAGGTAGGGGAGGAGGGATAAAGGGCTGGATTACATTGGGACACACAGAAAAAACTGGGGGACAATAATGTATATATTCATTACCTCTACTGTCATGATGGTTTTATGGGTGGGTATATGTTAAAACCCATAAACTTCTACATCAGTATTTGTGGTTTCTTTTACATAAATCATGCCCCAATGCTACTCTAAAATCAAATCTAATATATCTGTAATAAAACAAGAAAGCTTACGGATACCTTCATTTGTATGTGATCAGTTAATAGCAGCTTTTACATAGATCAAAAGTGACCATTTTCAAGTTTTTTTAAATGAAATGTACATGGGTTTTGACTATCAGACCATTTAACATATCTCCTACTGAGGCATAAAACTAAAGCTACACCTAAGAAATATAGGTATTTGTAATCATGCTTAAATGCCTTACTGACTATTCATATAAGTGAAATGATCAACTTGGCTTTGATAATCAATTCTTAAAGACAGCTGAAATGTACAAATCAATTATGTGCATGGGTTAGCCCTCCACGTCCCATTGTGGTCTTAATAACATTATTAGAAAAAAAATGCCATTCTCCAATGTGATCTCATAAGCCACCATGATTTATAGCCACCCCTACGTATTTTCTATTCTAAAGAACAACTTTGTGGCTTCGCTTAAAGAAATTGAAGTCTTTTGTTTCTCCCTGAGGTTGTCATACCAACAACAATTATTCAATTCTAATTGGTCTGTGGGAGGTCAGAATCAGTGCCTAAAAACGCACTTTAAGGATTTCAATTTCAGCTCAGTGGTTAAATTACAGCAATCTCTCTCTTTATGGTAATATTATGAAAATGCCTATTTAGACCTTATTTGCACCTTCTTTTTTTCTAGAAAAAGTTTCAGTCCATTAATAAGGAATAAACTCAGGGTGTTTTTGGCCTTAAAATGTGATTGTTTTGCTTCTTCTTAAATTTATCTTTCTCTGTTTCTTTGTGATGTGAAATCATGCTTTTGTATTTTAATAAGTATACCATCCAGTTACGGTATATTTTATGTCTGAAAAATTAAAGCACTAAAGAAGATGAAGCCATCCTAAATCTGATTATTTTATAGCTACCTGAACTCCCCTTTTCCTCCCTGCTTTCTCCCTTTCTAAAAAATACTAAAGTTTTCTTTCACCTAATCTGTAAGCCTCATTATGCTCATGTGTAATTTATCATAGCTAAGATCCATGTGTTTAGCAAGGATAGTAATTTAGAAATTATACAAAATATGATTTGATAATAGTTAAATTACCAGTACTAGTCATTGTAGGTTTGACCTTAAGACTTCTTATAATCTTTAATGCTGGTTTGATTTTCACAATCATAACACAATTTACCAAATCTAGCATTTTTTAGAAAAGTCTGAGTCAACATTTTCATATGTTAATATTTTTAACAATGGCATAGAGTCTTCCAAAAGCTACCCAATGTTTTTCCTTACAAGAGAATTATTCACATGTCATTAATTTATGGACATGGCAATGGTTCTTTACTCCAGAGGAGTGGAATCTCTGCCTAATCTGCCATTTTCTAATTTTATTTACATATATCCATGTCCTTAAGCTTTGGCTTGATCTACTTTTTTAAATCTTACTATGTCCCCCAGCAGTGATAATGTATCATTGGGTAACTTTTTGTTCCTAATTAAAATTTAATGGCATCATTTATTTCTTCTAGAATATTTAACTCCTAACCAGCTGTGTAGTTAACCTTATTCTCTTAAATATAGTCCCTAATTGTCCCAAAATATTGGCAGAAAATATTGAATAACAAATAAAATGAGAAAAATTTGCCTAGCTTTTGAAACATTTGAATCAACTAATGCTCAGATATAAAAGAAGTTATTAATTTTACTTAGAAATTCTGGAGAAGGTAACTTTATAGAGGCATAACAGACAAGTTGGAGGAATTATTTTAGAAAAAAAACAAAACACCAATAGGATTTAGTGCATTATCCTTACTAACAACTATAGTTATTATACTATAGTTAGTATACTATAGTTAACATTATAACTTAACAGACAACATTATGTTCTAACTAGAGGCCCGGTGCACGAATTCATGCACCAGTGGGGTCCCTTAGCGTGGCCTGTGGGATTGGGCTGAAATCAGCTCTCCGACATCCCCTGAGGGGTCCTGGATTGCAAGAGGGTGCAGGCCAGGCTGAGGGACCCCACCAGTGCATGATTGGGGCTGGGGGACGTGGGAGGTTGGCCACCCGGGGAGGGACCATGGGAGGGGTCCAGGACATGTTTGGCCCATCTCGCTCAGTCCTGATTGGCCGGACTCCAGCAGCAAGCTAACCTACCAGTTGGAGCATCTGCCCCCTGGGGGTCAATGCACGTCATAGTGAGCAGTTGAGATAGCTAATATGCTATCATTAGCATATTACACTTTGATTGGTTGAATGGACGACTGGACACTTAGCATATTAGGCTTTTATTATATAGGACTAGAGGCCCGGTGCATGAAATTCATGCATGGGAGGGGGGTCCCTCAGCCCGGCCTGCACCCTCTCCAATCTGGGACCCCTTGGGGGATAACCAGAAGTCGGATATCCCTCTTATAATCCAGAACCGCTGGCTCCTAACCGCTCACCTGCCTGCCTGCCTGATCGCCCCTAACCTCTCTGCCTGATCACCCCTAACCCCTCTGCCTGCTGGCCTGATTGCCCCTACCTTGCCCCCCTGCCAGCTGATCACCCCTACCTTGCCCCCCTGCCTGCCTGATCACTCCTACCTTGCCTACCTGCTGGCCTGTTGGACCCCAACTTGCTCCCCTGCCAGCCTGATTGACCCTAACTTTCCCCCCTACCAGCATGATCGCCCTTAACTTGCCCCCCTGTCAGCCTGATCGCCCCTAACTGCCTCTGCTTCAGCCCAGCCTGAGCCAAAGTCTGGCTTCCTTCTGTGGGAGATGACCTGGCAGATCAGGGGAAGGTGCCACCCCCATTACCCCGCTAATGCTGCCACTGCTGGCCTGAGCCTGGGCCATTTGCAGCCTTGCCTGGGCCCTTCGCAGCCATTCTTCGGCCCTTCGCAGCCACACCTCAGCTCTTCGCAGCTGCCCGCGGCTGCCTGAGCCTCGGCCCTCCCAGCTGCTGCGGCTTTGTCCAGAAGGATGTCCAGAAGGTTTTCTGGAAGATGTCTGCCCTAATTAGCATATTACCCTTTTATTAGTATAGATTATGACCTTTGTTGCTTCTTAGCTATGTGATTTAAACAAGTTTAATAACATTTTAAAATCTAAGATTCTTCACATATAAAATGGCAATGACAATTTCTACTTCAAATATGGATGTGAATGGTTAAGTGGTATTATGTGCATTAGGTACTAAATGCCAAGTGAGCATCCAATGAATGCTACATAATAACAATAGAATGCAGGGAGAGTAAAACAATTGAAATGATTTAAAAAGAGAAAAACTGAAGAATGTAATTATGAGAATGGTTGGATAAAAATGAAATATTAAAAAATAAGTTTGAGGCTCTATCAGCTTTTTAAAAAAACAAAAACAGATTTCATTTCTTAGAGCAGTTTTAGGTTCACAGCAAAACTAAGGCAAGGCACAGAAATTTCCCAGGGACCTTTCTGCCTCAACACATGCATGGCCTCCCCCATTTTCAACACCCCCACCAGAGTGGTATATTTGTTGCAATTGATGAACTTGCATTGACACAACATAATCACCTAAAGCCACTCTTGGGGCTGTACATTCTATGGGTTTGGACAGATGTACAAAGGGACGTATTCACCATTGTAGTATCACACAAAGTGGTTTCATGTCCTAAAATTCCAACATGAGCTGGCTGGAACTGGGTGTTTCTGTCACTCAGATCAGTTTGTTTCTCAGAGAGCCCAGCAGGTTAGATTCTGGTTAAACTGTTTCTCCTGCGAGCAGAACTGGTTAAGGACACAATCTTCTAGTCAAAATGGTTCCTTTTTCTTCCTCTTGCTGGAAGCATAAGGGGATTTTTCTCAAATATTCACTGTGAGAACCAGCCTGAACTCTTGGAGGTAAAACTCACAAAAGTGGGCGAAGGGGGTCACCCCTATGACTGGGGCCCCCTGGAGATTTAAACCTCAGAGTTGTGCGCGCTGAGCCTCAGGTAATTGATCAATTACAGTGCAGGTTCTCCTACCTCCCTGCCGGCCCCTCCACCCTCTCCCGCAGAGGCTTCTGCTCCAGGAAAGCGAGGTCTCTGTTCTGCCAGCTGGTTTCCAGGGCAGCAGTTCTCCCCGTGACCTTGGTTTCACAGGTCCAGGAAGGGCTGTTCACTTTTCATTTTGTTCAGCTTTTTACTTGTCAGGATGGAGTGGCAACTCCCAAGTCTTGTACATGCCATTCTGGGAACTGGAAGCCTTCTATCCACTGTGGACAATTGTTTGAGATATTTTATTACAGATATTAAAATTTAAAATATCACTTTTCAGATTCAGTCTCCAAACATCGTATCTTTAAAATTAATGTGATATTTAAACAAATCACTGTGTCAATGATTTGTTAAGCCTTCATGAGATTACAGTATTGAAGGTGTTGATAAGGTGACTAAATTATCTTTTAAATTGCACATTTATATTTTATAATGTACATTTTATTTTTATATGCACAAAATTTTAAAGATGAATATCCCAACATGCTACTCGATATTGTACCATGTGTGTGGTCTCTCTGTGTGTAGATGTGTATATTCTCTCTCCCAGTCTCTCCTATTTTGCATTTATTTGTGCCTGTCTTGAAGTTGGTTCAATTTTATTTAGTCACTTGACTTGATTAAGTACTGGATCATGTGAGAAAAGGTAATTAGGACCTTGGTTCAAAAAGACATAATACTACTGTTACTGTAGCTCAAGAGCAGAACATAGTTTTTCCTGAAGAATCTCATAAACACCTAGTAAGGTCTGTGTTGCCATCACTGAAGTTTATGTTTGAAGGAAAATATTAATGTGAATTGTATAACCGTAAAATTATTTAAGATGTGAAATGTAGAAAGAGAATTGGTGATTGGAGCTCATACACTGGAAAATGGAAGAAAGCCAAAACATTGTCACTAACACTTTGCTTTTGTTAAGAAAATGCCAAGGGATCTTTTCACAGATTGCAATACAATTGCCTTACCTGGCTCCCGATGTGCAGTAACACACCACATTTAAATTTCCATCTGTGGTGTCTTGAACTATTGTTCTCACTGTGAACTGCCCTCCTCCCCCTAGTAAATCTGCAGGTTCTGAAAAACCTTAGAACATACTTCTTTAGCAGGACAAGCAACTAAACTTGAAATTAGAAATGAAGTTTGTAGTATTTTAGGCAACCTTGGCATCATTTCATGTTACAAAACAAGTCAGTTTGCATTGAAATTCCACACAGTCTGGCTGGTGTGGTTCAGTGGTTGAGCATAGATCTATGAACCAGGAGGTCACAGTTCTATTCCTGGTCAGGGCACATGTCCGGGTTACAGGCTTAATCTCCAGTAGGGGGTATGCAGGAGGCAGCTGATCAATGATTCTTTCTCATCATTGATATTTCTATCTCTCTCTCTCCTTCTCCCTTCCTCTCTGAAATCAATAAAAATATATAAAAAAAGAAATTGCACATAGAAAATGCTACATTTTTATATGTCTGGAATAATTCATTTTTCTTGAAATCTTATGTATTCTATTGCTACATTGTGCCTATATGAGTAGAAAAAATGAGGATGCTGTGTTTTTTGTCATTTCTCTGGGAAACTTATTAATCAACATCCTTAGAGTGAGCCCCAAATAATTGATGGTTATAAATTAACTGCATTGATAAAAGTAACTATTTAGCAAAATTACTTTAATACAATTTTGTCTATGCAATGTTTCCTTTGTACTAGCTAAGTTGTGTTGCTGAAATTTCACATACACACTCACACAACATCTGGTTTGTAAGTGCAATAAACTGAAAGGAACATTAAAGTTCATGAGCTTATTATATGACTTATCTTTCCTCTTTAAGAAGAGGCAATGATCTTTTAAGCTTTCTCTTTTTTACATTTTTTTCTACAAGATAAAACATACTATGCTATATTCAACTTTCAAGAACTTGGAAGATTAATTGAAGTTAAGTGTTTTAAGATCTTTGAAAGGAAAGCTCACATAAAGTATTCATATGTACTTTAAAACAAAGGGGTATACACATGGCGATGTCTTTCATATCTTTGCCTTATAGATTAACCTAATAACCATTTCTATTTTTAATGCATATTTTTTCATCTGTAATATATACTTTATATATACATTACACCTATCTATACTAATAAAAGCCTAGGTGGCCCTCGTCACAATGTTGTCACAAGATGGCTGCCACAAGATGGCCACACACACAGGGGAGGCGGGGCCCTGCGGCCGCTCTGCACAGTGAAGCCTGGGGGTCCCACGGCTCTGTGCGGCACCGAGGAAGCCGGTCCTGGCGTCTCTGCCACCTCGTGTGGAGGAGGTGGGTCCTGGCAGAGGAGGTGTGTCCCGGCAGAGGAGGTGGGTTGCGGCAGGGGAGGGCAGTTGTGGGTGATCAGGCCAGCAGGGGAGGGCAGTTGGGGACGATCAGGCCAGCAGGGGAGCAGTTAGGCATCAATCAGGCTGGCAGGGGAACAGTTAGGGGGCAATCAGGCTGGCAGGCTGAAGCGGTTAGGGACAATCAGGCAGGTAAGCATGTGAGTGGTTAGGAGCCAGCGGTCCCAGATTGTGAGAGGGATGTCCGACTGCCAGTTTAGGCCCAATATCCCGAAGGGTCCCAGATTAGAGAAGGTGCAGGCTGGGCTGAGGGACATCCCCCTGTGTACGAATTTCGTGCACTGGGCCACTAGTTATACACACACACACACACACACACACACACACACACACACATATATATATATAGTATAATTTTCATCTCTTCTCCATTTTCTACATTACAAGTTAACATCTACAAAGCACTTAAAACAGTATTTAACATAGTCATGTATCAATAAATATTAATTAAGTAACAATATTATAATTATTGTAATGTTGCTATTGAAATGGCTTTCTATTCATTGTTGCTGGCTTTCAAAGTTGCACAATCTTTAAGGACCTTGAAATGATCAATAAGCCCAAGAAGCTACATTAAAGCAAGTTCCACTATAATTTTGCTCAGCAATCTTGTTGCTAAGCAACTAAGTTTGTTTATCCTCTCTTGTTTGGGTCAAGACTGGGGGTAATGAGCTGATGTTGCATGTCAGAGAAATGAGTTAGTGGCTGAAGATGAACTTTAAACTTCCTGACTTTGCATTGTTTTCCCATCTAGTGACCTCCTGGGTAATTCTGAGCACATTATTCCACTTCTTTAGGGTGTTCTTTTATCATTAAATTAACAATTACATAACAGGGACTTTAGCAAAGTGCCTACATTCTGATATAAAGATGATCCAAATAATATGACAAAGCAATTAGATTTTAAGACAAATATTTCAAAACTTTTAAATAAAAATAACATAGAAATGTCTCTTTTGCCACAGTGAAATATTTGTGTGTGTGTTTTTTCTTTTTTGCTGATTTTTTAGTTCCTTTAAGAAATGAATGGCAGAAGTGATTGACAAGGCACTATATACATTTTCAAAGCCAATCCTTATGACATAGTGCTACAAATAAAAATGTCTATAAAGATGCATAAGTTATTTCTGTAGGAATAGAAGGGATGAGTTATATGCTATTCCATTTTGATGAACTTGAATCCAGTTTCTAATCAACAAGATTGCCCTATACAATAAACTACTGATTGTGACTGCTGGCGTTAACAGTTATAGGACAAGAAATGTGTGGCACAATTTTCTCCATTCAACTATTCATTTCCCTACTGCTTCGAAGGAGTCTTTATTTCCTTATGATCTTTCTCAAAGTTAGCCTGATCAATTGTGCTAAATGTGCCCAGTAGAGCTGATGAATACATGGACAACTTTGTTGATTGCTAAGTAGTGTCAGTTTGGCCTCAGTTCCTCATTTCTGTCAGAGTTCTGAAAATATGAATTTAGTTTCAGGGTGTTTTTGCACCCTTGTAAGATAATGCTCCGTACTCAAAACCTCTTTATTTTTTATGCACACTGGTAAATATAATAAATAGATGTGCAGAAGCTGATATCCTCAGGCCATATTATCTCTTATCTATTTAGTCTCTCCAAACTCTGCAAATTTCTTTTTTCTCAGCCAGTGCTAACTAGAAACCATATGATGTGTTGTATTCAGTTGGAACAAAAAGCTTTATAAGAACAGTAATAGGATAGAAAACATCAACAAAACCTCTACTTTTTTCAGTCATCATAATCTCTAGCTCTGACATTTGGATTTGAAGTTTGGAGAGACGCTATGAAACTGCAGTGAAAATTATTTCTCAACTCCAAAAGGCTTTCTTTTGTAGGCATCCAAGTTTCCATTTTCATAGCAAGTGTGTAACTCAACATAAATGTCAAGGTTTAAAGAACATTGAAACAGCGTGGATATTTATTTGAAAAAAAATCACTTGATAAATTTCAGAATGCACTGTTTTGTTTATTTTTAAAGAACCTGTCAAACTATATTGTTGGATTAACTAAATAACATAAATTTCGTGTGGTAGATTGCTATGTTCACCACAGTTATAATGTGCTTTCTTCCCACTTTCATTTGGTATGTGTGGTAGCAGATGCCTGTGTAGCTGCTACTGGTTCAAAATTATTCTTACTGATATGCTGTTGGGAATACAATGAGAAAGATACCTTTATTAATAAATGTTCTCCCATCTAATTTATTATTCATTATTCATACCTAACAGCTTAGCCATTTCTCATGAAAACTACCCTATGGGTTCAAACATGATCTCTTCCATAGCACAAACTAGGGTATTGGCCAGCTGCTACCTGTATTTCTAACTAGTAAATATGAGAGATTATGCCAATTGTAGAGGCAAAATTAAAGATTATTAACCATTTGATGAGGATTGAAAAATCCATATCCCCCAAAACATTATTTTAAAAATAAGAATTGAAGTATATTTTTCTCTCTTATTGTTCTCTCTATCATTCTATGGTAGAATAGTCATAATAATAAAAAAAAATTATTAAGTTCTATATCTATGTATACTCTGTACTAAAAGCCTTATATGCTTAATTTCATTTTCTCCTTCAAACAACCCTCAAAACAGAAGAGGTGCTATTTAATTTCCATATTTCTGGTAAGAGGTGCAGATAAGTGATGGAGGTCGTGCAGCTAGTGATAGTAGAGTGGATTCTAATGCAGGCAGCCTCATTTCACTCTTGTCCTCCTGACTCAGTGCCGCACAGCATTAGACCAACAGGGGAGTCATCAACATGAGATTAAATTCTTTATTTAAAGGTTGTTTTTCTAGATCTTCCACATTATTTGGTGTTGATTATAGTCAATATTAATCTAAAATTTTCCAAAATATGTAATATAACCTTATATTTGAATATTAATTAGAGAGCCAAACTATTAAGCCTTATAAATTATAGACTATCACAACTTGAAGAGGCTTTTATAATCATTCTGCCTTATTCACACATAAATGAATTGAGAATCTGAAATTTGTGAAGAAAAGCTATTTATCTCCACTCATAATACCTGGTTAGAATTAGAGCCAGTGTAGGAACTTGCATCTCCTGGATCCCAGTGTGCTGATAAGTTCTGTTTCTTTCTTAGTAATGACTGAAGACAAATTCTAGGGAACATTCACTATCATTTTCTTTTGAGAGGATATTTTCTTTCTGAGTACATTGTGTGCTGCTGATTTTCACTATACACATATATAAAAACTTGGGCAAAATGTACGCCTGCATACATACATGTACAGGTCTCTTATTAACTTTCAACTACTTCCAAAAATGTTTGAAGGCAGTTAGGTCATGGTTGTATGTATGTGAGAAAAGATTTGTTAGTAGCAAAAATCTAAATAACTTGCTGATAACTAAAGATAACACTGATGAACAATGATGTTTCTGCTAGATGGAAATATTAGATGTTCCCTGATTCCATTGGAAAATATCAATGAGGGAATTTTCATCAGGCATTTTGAAGATATTATCTAGGAAGATATAAATGAATTTGATGCATTCCTGTGGGCAGAATTTTTAACACTCTCAAATGCTTCACACTTTTATATACCAGGCCAAATCCACTTTCAACAATGTAGGCTAGATAGAATGAAGAAAATAAAAAGTTTCCTAAGATAGTCACCAGTGTAGAAAGGATCTGCAGACATTTTCAACAAAAGAGTTCAATTTCTTTGAGCTCTGTACAAGTGAGAAGAGAGCAATGTCAAATGTTTTCACAGGATTTCCCAACAATTTCCTATGCCAGAGAATTGTAGCATACTTTTAATTGCCCCATCTACTCCTTTTATTCACATGGAATCAGGCAAAATAATATCAAAAAAGCTTCTAATCTATACTTACATAATTTTTCCCTTATGTATTTGGGTAATTTGCATTTTATTTCTCAATTGTTTTGAGCATTTCTGAGAAACATTGTTATGTTTCTGTTAATACATTTTCAGTTTCCTTTAAGTAATTGAATGCCACCTTAGCCCCAGCGATTTATGTTATTTTCCTGAAAAGCTGGCATCAAGGGGATTTCTCAGATAATGTTCACCTATTGGAATAATTTTCTTACATTTTGTAATTTGTGTTTATTATCTTTGTTGTGTCATAGAACTACATCTATTTCATAGCAAATACTCACTAATACTTACTAAATTAATGAGCTTTGCTGGATTCTTATCATCTAGCCAACTGTTTGCTTCATTTTTAATGAAAATCAGCAGTTACTTTGATTACCCATAGTACAGTTATTCCCCACATGTATTGCCCTATGGATATTAATAGGAAACAATCTTCATTGTAATACTTATTTTAATATTCTCGACTGTCATAATCGTTACCATCAAAGGAGTCCTAAAAGCATTGTTTAGAGGTGTACACTAGAGGGTGGTGTTTTACCTGGACACTAGACCGATCAATGTATTGGCTTTGAGAAAGAATGAAACATTTTTATAGGAAGTGTTTCCCATGTTTAATGTTACATAGTTCTCAGCACATATGCCCCATTAACAAAGTTGATAAAGCCCAGGGAATGGAAGCAGAGACTGAGTCACTTGGCGGCCTTGCTATCCGTTTTTTTCCACACATTCCAGTAGGTGTTTGGTTCTCCTGAGCTCCACAGGCAGAGTGTCAGTTGAAAACCAACACTGATCACAGGGTGAGAATATGTTTGACTCTGTTTAGCTACAGGGAATTGGAAAGCACATGAGGCAAGTAGTGAATGAGGGTAAAGCTCTTAAACTCACCACTTCAATCTTCAAATCCTTTGAATAATATATGTGTACTCCCATGACTGACCTCAGAACAGAAACCACCAATAATGGAGGGAGGAGGTATCTCTGGGAGAACTCATGTTTCTCTCTGTGCCCTGTTTTCTCTGATTTTTACTTAGTTTCTCCCCTCCCTAAAAAAAGTTTCTAATATAGTGCAGCCCAACTGTCATAATAGCTTGCATGGAATGATCAAAATGTTGCTATACATTTCCCCCCTCAGCAAACATTTTAATGGTCATGATAGGTTATAGCTCTGGTTTAACTCATTTTGCTTCTAGCTGTTGCTTTGATCTTTGAGTTTTCATCAATTGACTCTTCCAATATTGGTAGTGACTTTGCTCAAATTTTGAAATCTATTGTGGTTTCTCATGACAAATGTCCAAATTTTCACTGACTTTTATCTGGACATGTGAATGAATACATGAATGGAAGAGGGGGAGATCTCAGGTTTTTTGCTCTCAAATTTCCCTAAAAGAAAAACATTCCCCACCCCCGACCCCTGCTATGGCTAGGGGAAATTTCCTTATAATGCATGCAAGTCTTCATCTGATGTTGCAGGCTTTCAGACCTATATTCTTAATTACTCTTTACCACTATCTGATTTAGAAAGACTGCTCGAATCAAGATCTCCTGGAACAAATTTTAAAGCACAATTTTACAGGATTGGATTAAAGTTGAGTTGACTGGTTCCTATTAAAGTTAAGCCTCGTCCAATGCAGCCCAACTCTCTGCTGAACGTAGGTGCACTCTTTCTTTCCAATGTTCCTTAGCCTGGGCTCTGCTGCCTCCATGCTCCCCTGTCTTCAGCAATATGATAACATTGCAATAATACTCAAACGCTGACACAACAGAAAATGTTGCCAGTTTGGCTCTCCACCTTGGCACGCTTTTTGTTATAGCTGCACCCAGGCTTACTACTTGAGTTGCACAAAACTTCCAGAGCTCTTCCACAGCATGTCTTATAAAGGGGACTAAAGAGAGATGCTAATTTTAGACAGAGAATTGTAAATAGGACAATAAATAAAAGCTCTGTTTTGGCAAATTGGAACTTTCTTTTTTTCCCCCCTTTTAAATGTGTGATTCTTTTTCCCAAATGTTGCACTAGGTTTATTTTTAAAGGTGTCATCTATTTCCATTCCAGTGCTATGTCATCTATAATTTAAATTTATGAGCTAAATCTTGAGGTTCACCAGTGGAGCAGCTGTAGAATTCTAGCCACTTTGCCGTTGAAAATGCAGATCTGCTGAAGATTTTTGTGTCTGACAAGCCCCACTGAAAGCCCCTCATTCCCTTCCCTGACAAGCATCCATCAACATGTAATATTTATCCTTCTGTTTGAGGTTCACTACAAATAATTGGCGGGCCCTCACCAAGAAGACTGGTTCCCGCGGAGGCAGCACCACCTGTGTAGTTTCATGGAGCTGGGAACAAATGCCTTGGAAAGGAAGCTTTCCTAGAACTGATAGATAAAATGAATGAGGGATATTTACTAAAAGGAGGAAATGCCAAATTTGCTCCTCTATTTTCATGATAATTGTTCTTTAATCTTCCTTCTATCACCATCAGAATAGCAATGGAATATTCATACATACATTTTATGGCTGAAAAATAATCTTCTTATTGACTTGCCTTTTACTCCACTTCTCTTTCTAGGTAGGTAGGTAGGTAGGTAGATAGATAGATAGATAGATAAGTAGATATAGGTATTTATATATCTGCGCCTTTAACTTCACAATTATTATCTTCTCTGGACTCAACCTATGGGCTTGTATTGATTTCTGTTTTTAACACCCAGCAAACATGAAACTTTTAGAACCAATTGTAGCTGTTATAATGGCAAATTTAATTTGCCAGGGTCTTCCCATGATTGCTATGACCTCCAGTTTTCTGTAACCCCCAGACCTAGATTCCCCTTGTTAGAAGAGGAGGTATTCTTAAATAATTATGTTTCTGTAAAATGTGCATTGTTCTGCACTGTTAAAGAAAAAAAAATAAGACAGGTAAATGAAAAAAAATGAGTTAATATACTGATTATCTATCTATATATCTATATATCTATCTATATATATAAAAGGCTAATATGCAAAGTGTCCCCTTGGGAGTTCGATCGGGAGACTGGGAGTTTGATTGCTCACAATGACATGTGCTGACCACCAGGGGGTGGCATGGAATGAAGGTAGGCCCTGGCCAGCAGCCAACAGTTGGGGAAGGAAAGCCCTAGCCAGCAGCCAGAAGGCCCCATTCGGCCCTGATCGCTGGCCAGGCTTAGGGACCCTACCCTTGCATGAATTTTGTGCACCAGGCCTCTAGTCTATATATATATATAAAAGCCTAAGCCAACCGTTATCAATGACCAGAACAACTGGTCAACCAGTCACTATGATGTGCACTGACCACCAGGGGGCAGACGCTTAATGCAGGAGCTGCCCCCTGGTGGTCAGTGTGCTCCCACAGCCAACCTCCCACGACCCCTCCCTCCAGTCTGCCGGCCAACCTCCCGTGTTCCCTTCCCCCAGCTGGCCAACTTCCTGCGGTCCCTCCCCCTGCCAGCTGGCACCCAGATAGGCTTTGATTGCCAGCCAGGCTGAGGGAGCCCATCTGTGCACAAATTCATGCACCAGGCCTCTAGTGTTTAAATAAAGGTCACACGCAGTGGTTCTCAACCTTCTGGCCCTTTAAATACAGTTCCTCATGTTGTGATCCAACCATAAAATTATTTTTGTTGCTACTTCATAACTGTAATGTTGCTACTGTTATGAATCATAATGTAAATATCTGATATGCAGGATGGTCTTAGGCGACCCCTGTGAAAGGGTCGTTAGACCGCCAAAGAGGTTGCGATTCACAGGTTGAGAACCGCTGCACTAGAGGGACAATGGAGATTCACCTTGATTTCCAATGCAGGAGTTTTCAAACTTTGAGCATTCAAACTGGAATATTTGTGTTTCATTACCAAAATCAAGCAGTAGTTATTTTTTCCCAATTTCCAGGAAAATAATACAATTGTCATCTATTATTTTTCCCAATATTAGTGTTTGATGATTATATTTTCAAGATTTGGTGTGTAGCATTACCCTTATTCTAGTGAGCAAAATGAATAAATGAGTAAGAGAAGAATTTTAAAATATAAACATACCAATTCTTACATAAATACCAGCTTTTGATGAATGGACATGAAGCCCTTGGTTGTTATTTTGCATTCTAAGAAATTAATTTAAACTTAAGATTAATAAGTAAAATATTAAACAGTACATACCAACATTTATGCTCAATTACTGTGAATGAGATGGAACTGAATAATATTTTGTGGACTTTCACAAATGACATCATAATTTCTGAGGATTGTGCTATCACAGAAAGTCTGAAAACTGTGCTGCATTTATATTTTTAATAATTTTTCTACCTAAGTAAAATAATTTGATTAAATGAAGTAGATTTAGTGAAAACCCAAGATATTATGTATTTTACTTTATCATTTTATTGGCAATCACTTTTTAGAATATATATAGCCCTGGCTGGTTTGGCTCAGTGGATAGAGTGTCAACCTTTGGACTGAAGGGTCCTGGGTTTGATCCTGGTCAAGGGCACGTACCTTGATTACAGGCTCAATCCCCAATAGGGGCCATGCAGGAGGCAGCTGATCAATGATATTCCTCTCTCATCAATGTTTTTATCTCTCTATCCCTCTTCCTTCCTCTCTCTCTAAAAATCAATAAAAATATTTAAAAATGTATATAAATAATATGTTTTCAGTACATATTTGCTGGTTTTCTTAGTGGTCACATGAAAAATCAGTAGTCAAATTGACATGAGAGTCCTAAGTAGCATGAGTTGTTAAAATATTTATTCAAAATCAAGAGGATATCAATTTTTATCACCAGGGGTTGGTGCAACTTAAAATACTTGGTGTAAGCCCCTCCCTGAAGGAAATTATAATCTAAATAGAAGACATATACCCTGCAGGTAACTTACAGACCCATTCAGATGCAATAAAACTCACATGGCTCAGAGAGGAAACCAAGGAAAGCTTAGGAATTATATTAGAGACAGCCACTGAGTCAGCACATTGATGAATTCTTCCCCTGGACTGGTTTTGGAGTCAAGAGCCCTGAGGCACCTGTTTATTTAAATTCTAGTTGAATTATGGAATTTAATTTGCAAACCTTTTCCAAGCCTTACGTCTTTCCTGTTATGGAGACAGCTAATATGACCTACCACTAAGTGCTTTTTAAGGATTAAATGTTTGACCAACTGCTTGGTAAACTCAATTGTTATAACATGTAAGATAGCTTTATGATAATTTATTTGTGCCAGGCAAAGTAGGGAAGAATGTAGTTGAAAATCTAGTAGAGGAAAATCATGATATCAAAATGACAAAATAATTATACTAATATTGAGGATTTCTTAAGTGCCAGACATAGTTCTCAGTTCAATGTGTTTTAGCTCAGTTAATTCTTATAGTACTCTTAACTGATATGTATAAATCGCCTAAAAAGATAACAGTAAAAATATGTGTAATATTTAAAATAGGTACCATATACCATTCATCAATGCTAAATGTGTTCAGAAGATGGAACTTGTGGATCCTGAGTAAGAAGAGATCATTATGAACTGTGAAAACCAGGAATGACTTTATGGGAAGGCTTGGATATAATTTGAACTTTTAAAGATGGAAAGACCTTTGATAATTGAGAGGAAGGAAGAGAGCATTCTAGTCCAAGGGAACAGCAGAGCATAGGATGCAAGTGTGGTATCAAAAAAGGAAATGTCTTTCATGACTTAAGAAATATATCTGTGCCCAGATGTGATGTGTGTTAAAAATGACTTTCAATTTGAGTACCTGAATTCAGGGCACGCAGTTGCTAGTTTGTCTCTAGGCACCATTACTGGCTATTGTTTGATATTAGCAACTGCACATTTTAATGTTCCCTCTCTTGCCTTTCAAAGCATTTGAGTTTGAGTGCCCTTCCATAAAACAAGAGCAGGTTTAAAATAGACAAGAGAAAAGTAGATCAAAGATGATCACCTTCTAAGTTTACAAGTCAAAAATTGGTGACTTCAGATACAAAGAATAAAAGGTATTGTAATAGAAAACAAAAGGATTTTAAAATGTGAAATCATGAGGTTATGCAGTATCCTTGACCCTTTTGAGAGGAATAGAAGCAGCTTTTTAGTCTTTAAGTTATTTATAGTTGATGGAATTAGCCTTTATTTTATAGATGAGCAAACTGAGTCTAGATGATTGTGACTTGTCCAAAGTCATACCAAGAGGTGGCTTTGGGATTGAAATATTACTTGTTCATCCATCATGTAGCAGATACTGAGAGACACTTCCCATACATTTTCTTCTTAAATCCTCATATTAAGTTTGTGTATGTGGTATTAAGTCTCCTGCTTTGATGAAGATTTTTTTTGCTATGCATCTCAAATCGAAGCTGAGACCTCTCGTTATCATAGAACACTCTATTAATCCCAAATTTAAGAACTTGAGGCAGACACTTTTGTTCCTTTATGTCAGCAGCATCAAAACCTCAGACTCTAATAAATTCATTGTCAATAGAAGCTTACCAGCCCTTCATTCTGGTGTGGATTATTAATTAATATCTTTGGTTAAAGCCATAGGGTACATTCAACCAACTTGTGGTGGAAAACCCTCAGGTACAGCAAGGAAAACTTAGACTTCTCTGGACTCTTAATTTTGTTCAATAATTTAAAGACTGTCCCTATTAGGTATGTGTACTCAAATTGGTTGGTTTAAATAAAAGATGTAGGCAGACACTCTAATTCCATGCTTGCTTCTGACCAGCCATAGCCTCTTGGACTTTAGAAAAATGACTCAACTTCCCCCAGGCTTAACTTGGATTCTTGCAGCAGAAACCTTCTGAAGGAAATATGTGTTGCAGTTGAGATCCTGCTTCTAATCTACTTGGTGCCTCAAACAGCAGAGTGTCTAGAAATACTAGTCTCTGCTGCTAGAGCAGAAATCTTAAAGAGCCATGCAAACTGTATCCAACCGGTCTTTAACTTGGGCCAATTCTTCCACAGTATGTGCAGACACATTCTTAGTTGACTTGACTGCATAATAGAGATAATTATACGCACTTACTTATCTCACTGAGGTCTACTGAAGATTAATTAGTTAATGTTGGCAGACCAAAGGTGCAATATATGTGCTAAGTATTATTATTATTACTGTGCCACTTATCTTTAAAGAATGTTGTTTCTGAAGTCATAGTGCCTATGCGCCATCTGCTCACAGCAGCCTTTACCATCTCTCCACTCAGAGACTGAATCCGGTATCTGAATAAATAGATGTTCTCAAAAAAAATCTATCACACCTCCATCTGTGCTTATGGAATATGAATTCAGACATAGGCAGAAATGCAAATCAATCACAAGTAGAGAGGCTTCTCCAGGGCCCAGAGTCACATTTTGAGATGTTGCTCTAATATTCTTGCTTTTCCTTTTAGAATCCGCTAACTCACGATGCTTCTGTGAAATTCTAACTCTTCTGCGTCTGAAATAGGGTGACATATTAGAGACCTGGACTGCCTTCTCTTTTGTTCGCTGAAAGTTGGAAGAGAAAAACTTACCCAGAACACCTTCTCAGCTGATGTTTTGCAGCAATTAGCTCCGTGATTTTAAGGCTTTAGATATTAGTATAATTATCAAAAGCTAATGAGTTTTTAAAGGTTCCTATGTGAAATCATGATCTTGAAACTTCCCTCCTGCCAGAACTGTAACTAGGTTACAGACAACATGACATGATCTATGACCCATTTTCACTAATGACTAAAGAATGAAGATGCTGCTCCTTCTGAATAAGCACTCCTTCCAAACATGACAGGGCACACTGCCACTCGGAAGGCTCCGGAAATCAGATTAATACCTTGAACTAAATTATCTACATGTTTCACGGATGCCACAGTAGGAATGTAAATACCATTTCTTGCCTTTGAAATAGTTATTGGTACCACAATTATCATAGATATTTAATATTCTTTCATAGTAGGTGGATCAATGGAATTGTTTCTTCCCCCACAGCCCACTAGCTCTTCCTCATGTCAGCTGCAGAAAATAAATTTATCTTGTCTCTGAAACTCACCTCACTTGATCCATATACCCATAATTCCAGTAACATTTTTGTTTAGTTTTGTTTTTCTGTATCAAAGTTTATGTAAATGTCTCATCTAATACAAAGGTATACTAAGACACGTTTTATGGTGGTGGTGGAATTAATCAGGTAGGAAATAAACTCTGGTTCATGAAAGCTTCTGACTTATTATATGCATAGTCAGATCTCATGGAGGATGCAAGTAATATTTGAATTCAATTCATCTAATCTAAATTATGCATCCACCTTATGAATTGGTTATGTTTTAGGGATATAAAGAGGAATAAAATACCATACCTAGTTTCAACTCAAGAAGATGAATCTTATACCTAACTATATTAAAATGATAAGTTCCAAACTAGGCAATTTGAGCAAGTCTTGAGAGAGCTGAGAGGAGGGAATGATTCATTCTGTTGAGAGTCAGGAAAGAGAGTTTCAGAAGGCTTCAGATGGATGATATTTGAATTAGGCTGTGAAGGATGAAAACATCAGTGGTAGGTAGAAAAGGGAGAGAAGGCACAGTTGCTGTCTGGACTCTAGACTTTTAAGAAGACTGATGCCTCCCTGCACTATGCTGTCCTATCCTATTAAAAATGAGCCTTAGACACCTATCATATTCTTGAAAAATTTCTTCTTAGACTCTTAGATTTCACTCCCCTCTCAAATCCCAGCTACCTTGATCTTGTTTTTTGTTCTTGCCCCAATACTTGAAAACAGATGTCTTCCTCAATTTTGAACTTCTACTTGGACATAGCTTTCACCTATATACCAAAGCACAGAGCCCCAGATAGAACCTGATGTCCCCACAAAGTTCACATTGGCCCCTAGAGAAAAGCTGAATATTTTTAAGCAGAGGAAACCAGAGGGAAAAGACATAGACAGCACAGATCAGGACATGTGTGACAAAAGACAAGTCATCTGGTGGGGCCAAAGCTCTCTGTTGCCTCATGCATCAGGACATTTAACAAAATGATGTAACCAAGCCCACAATAACAGTGATACTGAGAAATAGCAAAGGTAATCCTATCCCAGCAATGTTTTAGCCCATCCCTCAGAAAATGCTAAATATAGATGGGGTTTGCACACAAATAGGCTTAAGTCCCTAAACAACCATGACATCATTTCTTCTTAGAGATGACAGTCTAAAGTGTCATTTTTAAAACCTAGATTCTACACATTTATGGGCCCAAGTCTCGAAGGAGATGGTTCTTAAATAACTCTGGGAAAATTAAATATTTTATAAGTTTACTGATTACTAATTTGTAATTATAGAACAAACACATACATATCCAGTGGCTTGCATCTTGGGTATTTTAGAGCCTGGTTGCCTTTGGAAACCTATTCTATTTGTGATATGATAATGTCCTGTAAGATGAGGATCCAAGGTTTCAACTAGATTTGCTGATCTTTAATGGTACTTACATTATTGGATAGACTAAGAGTCTGAAACCATTGTGTCCCCTCAGGAATAAGGATGTGATGGAGTGGGGCTAGCTCAGAAGGCTTGCAGCATGACAACTTATGCAATCCTTTCTCTGTGGACTAAAAAAGGGAGTCTGGACTCAGGGCTGTAAATTTGGCACTGTCCACGAGTTCTAAATTGACTTTAAAATGAATGAGGTAATGGAATACTCAGACAGAAGGCTCATCCATTATAGAAATACACCTCAAATTGGTTCTTCTTTTGCTAAAGGCTAAGGAATACTCCTAGTTAAAACTTGGCCAGTTATTTGCTTACCAGGTCTTGCTGGGATTTGAATTAACTGTCACAGTGATAAAATTTTCCTAGAAACTAAAAGAAAAAGCCAACATAAACAAATGTTACAGAAAGTCTTCAACATTTTCAAAATTAACTGCTTGATCTAGTTAGCACCTCCAGTTCTGCTGGTATAGTCCATTTAAAACAGCTTTCTATAAGGGGAGAAAGTGAAATTGAAGCAAATTACACATATGGCATGGGTTTATCTATTTATGTAACGAAAGAGGAGGCAGAAAACAGAGAAGAAAATTAGAAGAAAAGAGTTGTGCTAAAGAACAAATAAAATGCTTCTTTAGTAGAACCTGAAATTCTCAATCAGGTCATTAAAAACAACAACAAATTAAAGAGTATTTAAGGAGCATTCAAAACACACCCAGCTGAATATAACCCACATGCCTCTGAGCTTTTCACATTTGGTCAGAAGTTGCTTAGTGAATTGAGACTCTATTAAGTTGCATGTGGTTTCCATTCTTCTGTTTTTATAGTTTTTTGGAATTTACTTTGGATCTGCTGGGACCTCTAACCATTTTCTGGCCTGAAGATCCTGTTGTAGACAATACCAAAAAGATAATCTCTTTTGTACAGACAATTTATCATACTAAAAGTCCTGGCTGGAATCTTTATTCAGCGTTAATATGTCATAATTTAACCCTCACAACTACACTTGTAAAGTTGTTACCATATCTCTGTTTTTTTCATTCAGTGAACTGAGGCTTTTAAAGATTAAATAACTTGCCCAAGTAAGTCACACAGCCAGCTTCAAACCAATATTATCTGAATACAATTCTTGTACTCTTTCCTTTAAGTCACATACATGCTAATAGGTTCTTATAGCATCAATGAAATATATTAATCTTTTTTGCAGTTGCATTATAAGGATTTTGAAAGATCACATTGATCATCGCAAATCTCTTTGCCTCCTCCTGACCCCCAGCATTATTTTTGCTTTGAAGGGAGGGAAATATTAAGATGAGAAATTGTGATATGAAATTTTATAATTAAATTCTAATATTCTGTAAAATTCATTAGTCGTTGTCAAATCATGAAAAAATGAAGTTTATAAAGAGGCTAAGTAATACTTCAACTTCCTGGTTTTTAACAGCATTTTTCCTTTTTTAATTTAAAAAGTAGTATCTATATGTGCAAAATTTTCAAATGGCAAAGAAGTTGTAATATGAAGAACAACTCTCTTTCCTATCTTTGCTCTCCAATCCCAGCTTAGATTTAAGTCTTTTGTATTTATTTCAAAAAAAAATGCATATACACATGAAGACATGAAATATTTCTCTATTTAGCATTGCATTTTGGTGATGTTTTTATTATCAGCTCTGAGGCTTCTTTTGCTTTTCACAGCTGCAGTGTATTTCATTTATGGATAGACTGAAATTGATTTAACTTATTACTGCTTGACATTTAAAGGTACTGCAGACTTCTGTTCTTCCTAAGTATGCTGCAGTGAGCATCCTTGTTCTGATATCTTTGTTTACAGATGGATTCATGTATAAATGTTGGAAGTGGCATTACCGAGTCAAAGGCTAAGAGTTTATAAGTAGATATGTATAATTAAATTACCCTTCTGTATGAGCCTACTTTCTAGTTCAGTTATGATTTTTAAAAATTACTACATATTTATTGTAAGTAAAGAATATTACCCTATTTAGTAAGCTTGGGAAAATATTTTTAAAATTCTTCATATTGAGAGGTTTGGGAGCATAAAAATTTTTATGTAGTCAAATTTAATATTTTCTAATGCTGTTTTTGGATGGTCTATCTTGTTAAAAGGCACATTTCCTTATCAAACAAGTTTTTTATTAATATAATTTTTAGTGCTTCGAAACTTTTAATTTTACATTTAAATATTTGATACATCTGAATTTTATTGGGGTCTACTCTTAAGACAATAACCAGCTTGTGTTTTTTCTAAATAGCTAGCCTGTTATTCCAATATCATTTAATGAAAAGCTGCTGGTTGTTTTTTTTTTTACTGATATGAAATGCCACTTTATTATACAATAAATTCTCATATGTATTTCTGTTTATTTTTGAGCTTCTGTCCAATTGATCAATCTGATATCAGCACCAAACAATTACAGTCGTATTAAAATATATCTTACTATCTTGACGAGGTTTTCTCCTTTACTCCTTTTTATTTGTTTCAGAAACTTACTGCCAATTTTTCCATGTTTATTTTTACATAAGAAATTTAGAATCAGCGAGCTTGAGTTCCAAAAATAAGGTTGTTGCTATTTTATTTGGATCATGTGAAATCTGTAGATTAATTTAGTTTGAACTTACATTTTTACAATATTGAGTCTTTCTGTGCAAGAATAAGTTTTATCTTTTTTGCTTTTGAAGTTTTTAAAAAACATATAACTTTAGTAGAATTTAAAAGTTTTTCTTCATAAAAATCTTTCACATTTGTAATTATCTTCATACCTAGATATTTATTCTTCTTATTTTAAAGATGAAATTGCTATCTCTCTGTATTTTATAGCGGGGAATGCTTATTTACAGGAAAACAATTATTTTTTTATATTTGTTAATTTGATTAGCTTTTAATTTTAATTAAAATTTTCCAGTTGTATAAGCATATGAAAAAAATGTTGTTTTACCCTTTTCAGTATTTTATCTCTATTTTAAATGTTACTTTAACTTTCTAAAACTATTTTTAAATGTCTGGTACGTCTAGAACAATATTGTATTTAAATAATGCTCTAATAATAAGCATCCTGGCTCATTGCTGCTGAATTTATGATGATGCTTCTAATATTTCACTATTATGGAATTTTTGTTCAGACATATATTAAATAGATTATAAAGTTGTATGAAATACCAATTATTTTTTAAGAATTTTAAAAATCAAGATTAGACATTAATATATACCAGCTAACGTTTTTACTACTTACAAAGGTAATCCTGTTTTTATTTCCTTACTTTCTAACATTTTAAAATACACTGATAGATTTTACATAAAGATGTTTGGATTTATAGTTCTTGTATAAATCTTTTGATATTCTGAGGATTCTTTCTTTTGTTTTGTTTTGTTTAAGTACAAAAGTAGTATAGGATTATGGTTTCCCCTTTTAAATCTGGAAATATAATTTTCCAGGTTTAGAATATTAATTTTATGTTGGCTTTATAAAAAATGACTTTGGAAGCTATACATTTCTATGCTTTCTAGAACATTTTAAATAGCTTTGTAAATTATCTATTCCTTAGGGGTTAGTTAGAATTCATCACTGAAACTCTGGTTTAGAAAGTGTTTGGCTTATTTACGAGTAGGGGTAAATAATTTTTAAAATTTTCCCTCAAGACAATTAGAAAATTTGTCTTCTGTTGTCCTTTAGGAAAAACTTTGTCATTTCTGTTATAATACAGCATTCATTTTATTCAGACTTTCAAATTTACCTTCAGTATGTGAGTTATATATTTTTTCATATTTAGATTCATTTTTCCTGCATCTGTATTTACTAACAAATTCAATTTTCCCCCTAATTTCTTTGTTATATGTGCTTCCTCCTTATCTTATTTTTCTAAGGTCAGTTTATATAGACACACATATACATATATACACACATACACACAGGCACACAGATTTATTTTTTATATATTCATATAGTATATATAATATATGTGTATAATACATATTATGTATATAAAATATATAATTAACATTTGGAGGTTTTTAAAAATATATTTTTATTGATTTCAGAGAGGAAAGGAGAGGGAGAGAGAGATAGAAACATCAATGATGAGAATCATTGATCGGCTGCCTCCTGCACGCCCCCTACTGGGGATCAAGCCCAAAACCCAGGCATGTGCTTTTAACCGAAATCGAACCTGAGACCCTTCAGTCTGCAGGCTGATGCTCTATCCACTGAGCCAAACCAGGTAGAGCTGAGATTTTTTTTATTATATGTGCTTTCTCACTAATATTATTTTTCAATAGTACTTACATACGTATATCTATAATAATCTATAATAATAAAAGCATAATATGCTAATTAGACCTTCTGGACAAAGCCAGAGCTGCAAGGATAAGCCTGGGTCCTGGGTGCCTGCCGGTGGCCAGAGGGAAGCCCGGGTCCTGGGTGCCGGAGGAAAGCCAGTGCCAGCAGCGCGGGGAAGGAAGGCCTACTCTTGAATGAATTTCGTGCATCGGGCCTCTAGTCCTATATAATAAAATCCCAGTGACCATAATGGCGTAACGACCAGACTGACCACTTGACCAGTTGCTATGAGGTGCATTGACCACCTCTCGGTCCCTCTCCCTAGCCCACAGGCTTCGATCGCTGGATGGAAAACAGGGAACCAGGGTGGGTGGCGGCAGGGCGGGACTGGGGACTGGCAAGTGGGCAGAACACCAACCTCTTGGTCCCTCCCCTAGCCCGCAGGCTCTGATCGTGATCGTCTGACAGCAAATGGGGAGCCACGGGGAACCGGGGTGGGTGGCGGCGGGGCGGGACTGGGGACTGGGGAGTGGGTGGAATGGCCGACCTCTTGATCCTTCCCCCTGGCCCACAGGCTCCTATCATAGCTGGATGGCAAATGGGGATCTGGAACGGGTGGCAGCTGCGGAGCAGGACTGGGGACTGAGGAGCGGGCGGAAGATGGCCCTGATCACAGGCTAGGCCTAGGGACCCTACCCATGCACGATTTCATGCACTGGGCCTCTAGTGTCTATATAATAGTATATGCATATATGCATAATATATATCCATTATATATGATACTGTTTATGTACACTCACATTAACCAATTAGTGAATTTGCATTTTTACTCTTCTTCTATTTTCCAATTTGTTAATTTTGCTTTTATCACTAATGATTCCTTCTTCTGCTTTTCTTAGTTTCATGTTATTGTTACTTTCCTAATTGCCTTTGTAGAAAGTTTAATTTATTCCACCCTTGGTTGTTTATAAAGGTGATTATTAAGGCCTATAAAATTTCTTTTGAGTATAATCTTAGTCAATTTTCATAGGTTCTAATATATAATTATTTGTACTTATATTCTATAGTCTACATTTTTGCTTTTTTTAAAATTCATAAGTCTCTGAACATTAAACTTCTGAATCTTTAAACAGTTGGTATATTAAATTTTCTTTTTATGTTATTATAATTATGATGCATTGTAAGTAGAGAATTTCTCTAGAATAATCTCTTTAAAATTTACTTTAAGTTTTCTTTATAAACTAATTTGTTTGCCGTTTTGCATTGGAGATTGATATATTTTATTGGGTATATCAATATACATTTATTTGGTCTATTTGACCAAAGGTGCTCAAAACTATAAGTTAAAAAATGTTTTACTATTATTGTTTATCTTCTATCCTCATTAGAGTACCTATTTTAACTCCTTTAATGTTCTTCTCCTTGATTTCAACTTTAATAGCATTAATATTACAAATTTTGCTTTTTCTGTTAGCATTTTTCTGTTATGCCTTTGCCTATCCATTCCTTGTATTACTTTATAGCCACTTTATTTTAAATGTTCACTTTAATTCATTATGGAATTAGGCTTTCTTGCTCATAAAATTAGATAATATTTTATTCTTAATAAGTTATTTTATTCCATTTATCATCATTAATGGAAGAAATATGATCTTAGTATATAATTTTATTTGTATTTCATATTTCCTTTTTTCAGTCTTTTGCTGAGCAGTCTATATTTTATTATGCTTTCTTCTTTTAGTATATTTCTTTTTTTGTGACTACTTGGAATGTCTATTGACTTTTAAGTTCTTGTATGTTTAATATATTTTTTAAATGCTTCTTAGTTTATTGGATATTGAATCTCTAATCAAAAGGTAAAGAAATGAGCTCACACACACTTTTGCTACTCTTACCTCCCAATATGAGTTATATAAATTTTGGTTTAGTTTATGATTATTTTTAAAATTTATCTGTAAAATTTTCACTTGGGAAATTCTTCGTCTTTATTTTGATCCATCTCTGTTAGGTTGGCTTTTGTGATCATGTCATTATCAAATGTGTTCATAGGAATACTATAGCTTGAGCTCTATGAAATTTCTGTTTGTTGCCTTAATTATTGAAGACAGTTTGTTGGGCAATAAAAAATTTAGGCCACATTTCTTTCCTTCAACAATCTGCTCACTATTGTTTTCCTCTACTTGGTTATTTATTTTGCTTTGTTTATCTAGAATTAGTTTTTATACTTAAAGTTCAGTAACTGCTCTGCATATGCTATGGTGTTGGTGGCTCCATTTCATTTTTTTCTTTAAGTATAACTTATTGTACTATACAAATTTAGATATTTATTATTTCAGGGTTAAGAAGCTTTATCTTCTTTTCTTCAGAAATATTAACTATTTGTGTATACGCACATATATATTTTCATATGTGTGTGTGTGTGTGT